>NC_056738.1:201727069-201802141 GCF_019279795.1 Protopterus annectens
AAATCTTAAAAAGTACTTCGTTCAGTTACGTATTGCTCATGCTTTCCATCATAGTTGGGAAATTCTATCTGGCCCAGTTGATTTCAGAGTGAGTACCAAGAACCAAATAAGTTATCCTATCACTGTACTCTTCACTTACCAGACCCATCACTGAATACAGTGCTCCCTTTAGTACAAATCCCAGCATATCGCTCAAATGGAAAAGCCCCAAAGATTTAGAACCAAGAAAATTAAAGATCTTAAAATCTTTCAGCTACCCCGCAGGAGATTAGCACAAGTATCCTAGGCTATCAGTAGCCTACAGGTTGCTGCAAGGAGACCTGTGTCTTGCTTTTTGTGACATGAAAGACCCAGTCCTATTTGACAGTAAAACCCAGTGGCCCTACAACCACCACAGCAAGGACCTAAATCTACACCAACAAATAAAGAGAGATTCCCAATTCAACTTACTCCAAGCCTATGAAATAAGTTACCACTACAGGCTATACAAATTAGAGTTTTGCTACCTCCAAGGCTAGTCTTGACCAGATCAATACACAAATTTACACCACAGTTATGTACAGCTCTGCTTGGTCTGGGAAGTGAGCACTATTAAGTGTTTGAGAAGAGTCTGCATAAAGGTGTATGCCTAGACATAGTACGGTCCCAGTGATCGCTCAACTAAGGAAGAACTTGACTGCAGTGAAACCATTTGCAAGTTTTTTGGAAGCAAAAGACATTTAGAACAAAAGGGTGTAAAAAGGGACAGATATTCTTTATTTTCTATGACACAAAAAAAAAGAATCTGAAACATCTGAAGTCTTTCTGTTCTGGTGAGATCTTCTGGACATCTCTTTCACTGAACAGCTTTAATACCTCCTTCCTTGTTGTAATGGTCAACGGAAGTATGGTCTCACATTCCTCACCACTGGTGTTAATATATGACATACAGGAGCTACGGTTCTTCTATCTACTCTACTTCCCCAGTAAATATTGCTAAACAATACATAAACACACACAAATCAGTAGACTTGACCAAATAAAATGAGGTATTACTAGTGCACAGACAATATGAATTGCTGTCTTGGGCTATGGACTCTAAATCAACCACAACCCAACAGGGTCCACACAACAGCAGCAGCAGTGTTACAGTATTAGACTAACTGCAATGTAACTGAAAGTACAGTTGTGTAAAATCTTACCAGAAGAGTAGATGATGTTCTCTTCACTGTTGCAGTATTCTTCCCAATGTCTGGCCGGTACACCAAAGCCTTAGGTTTTTACAGACGTCTTACATCACATGTATGCTCCCCACTCAAGGACTAGGGCATGAAGGTGACATACGGATTTACATACCTCAGAAATGAGTAGCCCCAGGAGGAACAACAATTCCTAGGAAGGAGGAGGAACAACATTCCAAGGAAGGAGAAGGAGGAACATGTGCACCCAGAAGAAAAAGCAAAACGGAAGAGACTAGTGCAGAAGGGGGAGGAGGGAGGGAGTGAATACTGTAAAAATGGAGGAACAGCCATACCAGCCTGGAGTTTAGACATGCTCTCAGCTGAAGTAAGGGCTAAAAGGGGAACACTATTCCATCTTCAATGTTGTAAGGAAGCTGAAGCTGCAGGCTCAAAAGGAGCCGGAGTCAATTTTTCAAGAATACAGTTAATGACCCAGGAAGGTGTAATAAGATTCCTAGGAGGCCTGATATGAAGGAGGGCTTTAAGAAATTGTTTGAATTCAAACCTAGAGGCCAAAGGAAGAGATAATGGCAGACAAGCAGAAATAACTGAAAGGTAAGCTTTAGAAGAAGAATATGCTAACCCAACATAGAGCAAGTCACACAAATAAGGCAAAACCAGAGGGATCTCCACAGAAAGTGGATCCTAGTTTCAAGCATGGCACCAAACAGAAAATCTCTTCCATTTGGATATACAGGAGTTCCTGGTACTGAGTTTCCTGTCCACCATCAGAACCCCAGGTACATCCTCAGAAAAAATGTGTCTGAAAGGGATCAAAACCCTATCAACCACAATGTCAGATGCAGAGTGGACAATTGAGGATGGATGAGAGACCTCCTTGTCTTGTGTGTGCAGGTCCACTTCAGAATCAGAGGAAGGGGAGTGAAGGCATCGAAAAGCATCCCTTTCCAAGGAAAAGATAGGGTGCCCTTCTTCCAAATCAGATGACGTAGGACTCTGGTGCAAAAAAGAGGAAGTTGTCTATTCAAAAGGGAGGCAAAAGGATCTACCTGAGGAGTACCGATGAGCAATATCCAGGAACACACCTCTGTGAAGCATCCATTCATGAGTCTGTGTTTTGGACCTGCTCAGTCTGCACCTATATTTTGTTCTGAAGGAATGCATACAGCCTGAAAAGTCACTTGATACTGGATAACTAGATCCCAAACTTGAACAGTCAGCCTACAAAAGATGTATTACCGTGCCCCCCCCCCCCCCCTTGCTTGCTGATGTACCACATTACTGTGGTATTGCCTGTAAAGATTTTTGAGAGGCCCTGAAAGAAAAAGGGAATGAAAGGTCTGAAGGGCATAAAGGAGAGCTCTCATCTCCTTGATATTGATGTGATGTGACCTCTGAAGAGGAAGACAGAGACTTTGGACTTTGAGGGGACCAAAGAGGCTCCCCATTTCATATCAGAGGCATCCAAGTAAAGTTCCCAAGAGAGGACTGGAGGTTGAGAAGGAAGTACCAGGTTAACAGCCAGCTGAAGAAATCTACCACTGATGCTCAAGTTTGAGATATGGAAGAGGAGGGACTAGAAAATCTAGAGAATGATAGTGTTGGAGCCATACTGACTTTAGGAACCACTGCAGCTTTCTCATGTGAAGCCTGGCTAGAGGTAGCATATTAATGGTGGAAGCCATGAATCAAAGTGTCCCTAAAAACTCCCTGGCTATAAATGAAACCAGAGGAAGAAGGGATTAAAAAAGGTGAGTAGAGAAAGAACCTTGGGAGTAGGGAAGCCAACATAGGGATGGTCTGGAACCTGCAACAGAGAAACACATGATCTTGAGAAGGAACCAGGACTGGTTTCTGGAAGTTTATTGTAAACCCCAGGCTTTGGAAGAGACCAACAGTAAACTGGAGGTGCTGAAGCAAGGTCTCAGGGTGGGAAGCCTGAATGAGTAGGTCATCCAGATAAGGAAAGATTTCAACCCCTCTCATTCTGCAAAAAGCAATCATAGGAGCGAGGCATTTAGTGAAAACCCTTGGGCCAGTAGAAAGCCAACAGCACAGAGCAAACAACTGAAAATGCAAGGAAGAAACCAGAAATGCAAAAACTTCCTGAAAAAGGGATGAAGTGGGATGTAAAGTTAAGCATCCTTGAGACACAGTGAGACCAGGAAAGCCTGGGGAAGAAAAGGAAACCATATCTGAAAAAGTAACATCTGAAAAGAATGGATCTTCAGAAAGGTGATGAGGTAGGTCCAGAATAGGCCCCCAAGTCCCTTCCTTCCTGGGAAGCAGAAAGATTCTGGAATAAACCCCCTTTCCCCTCCTGGGAAGGGGGCACAGCTTGAATGGTCCCTTGTGTCAATAGGCCCAGAAGTATTTCTGAGAAAACAGGAAGCTGTTCCTGATGAGGTTGAGGGATGCCTAGAAAAGGATGAAGGGATTTCCGTACCATGATGTATCCCCAACAGATGATGAACAGAACCCGAGTGTCTTGAGTGATCCGCAACCAATTGGGAAGGGACAGGGAAAGAGAAAGATAACTAAACCTGGCACATGAATGGGGGAAGCAAACAGTGAAACAGAAACTGGCTTATCTTGAAAAGGAGGTTTCTGAGAAGTGGGAGTCTAGACTTGGCCGAAGGAGCCTGGCTAGAATCCTTCTTACCTTTGGGAGGAGGAGGGTGAGGCTGCCTGCAATCAAAAGCAGATTTAGATGGATAATTCCTCTAGAACTTAGGAATAGAAGAAACAAATATATGCTTCAATTCCTGCAAGGCCTTACCTTTATCCTGCAGAGATTTAAGAAAAGCTCAGCAGCCACAGAACCAAACAGGTCCTTAACAAGAAGAGCATCCAACAGTTTAACTTTAATAACATCAGGAAAAGGTTGGAGACAAAGGAGAGAGTAATGTCTCAAAACAGAACCAAAAGCAGCAGCTCTACAGCAGAAATCAGCTCCAGCATAACTACATTTAATAGAGTTGCAGGCAACATGAGAAGTACAACCCAGTAAAGAGAGAGACGAGGCCTTACCTTCAGAATCAGGAAGGTCTGAGATAGCCTGAGAAAGAAGGGCCAAAACAAACCTGGTTATATGGGTCTGGTAATTAAAGTACAGATGTGTACACTTATCATAAATGTAGATGTTCGAGTGTATTCACTGATGCAGTCATTACATTTGGGTTATCCTGCTGGCAGATTGCCTTCAGTCGGCCTGAATTCCAAAGTCTTGGGTCCTGCGTCAGTTGCTGTTGCCTCTTCCCTGATGTCAGGTCGTCAGGGGTATAAAAGATGCAGCAGACGCCATTTTATTCAGTTTTTCTTGTCCCAGATGTCAGGTGCCCCCAAAAGGGTAGGCTAAAATTATGTAAATATAACATACATGCACCAAAAATGAGCTTTACCTTCATCTATAAGCAAATACACCACCTAGGTTGTATAGATTAGAGAAGTAAAGATAAGTTCCAGCAAAAATAAGGGGTATGGCGGGTGGGTAACCTGGACTGCAACAGTGAATACACTCTAACATCTACATTTATTAAGTGTACACAACTGTACTATGTTCTTCGTGTTTCACTGTTGCAGTCATTACATTTGGGTTGAGTCCCAAAGCTATGGTTGGGGGGCTGGACTAAACAGCATTAGGAGCGGCTATGAGGCCCTGCAGAACTGCAGTGGCAAAGCCTGCCCTGGATTTAGAGTAAAGAGGCAGATTGCAATGTTTTGTAAAGGTATGCACTGAACTCCAAGTAGCAGCCTCTAAAATGTCTTTGGTTGGTACTCCCCTGAGAAAGGCTTCTGAAGTGGCTGCAGCTCTGGTTGAATGTGGCCTAATGCCCTTAGGCACTGGTTTGCCATGCTGTGAATAGCAGAAACGAATGCAGTGACCTATCCACTTTGAAATAGTCTGCTTGGAGATGGCCTTTCCTTGTGATGCTATGGCATATGCCACTAGTAATCGTTCTGTCTTTCTGAAAACTTTAGTTTTGTCCAAGTAGAATCTAAGTTGTCTGTGTACGTCCAAAGAATACAGCATTTTCTCCCCCTTGTTCTGTGGATTTGGATAAAAAGTTGGCAAATTAATTGTTTGGTTAAGTGCTACACTGGATACCACCTTAGTCATAAATGTAGGGTTTGTTCTCAGACAGACCCTGTCTGGATAAAAATGATAAAGGGTTCCAAAGCCATGAGAGCCTGTAGCTCTGAAACTCGTCTTGCAGAAGTTATTGCTAGGAGCAGAGCTGTTTTCCAAGATAAAAACTTTATATCCGCAGTAGCAGCTGGCTCAAAAGGAGGTAAGGTGAGTTTTTCCAAGACATAATTGAGGTCCCATACAGGTATGGGCGTTCTCCTTGGAGGCCTTAAAGTTTTTGGCTCCTCTGAGGTACTACCTTAATAAAGGATGAGAAAAGAGTGGTGGCTCTGTATTTTAATGAGCCAAAATGGCAGAGGCATGGATTTTAATTGATGAAAAAGATGGGCCTTTGTCCAGCATCTCAGTTAAGTATTGCAAAATCTGAGGAATATTTGGGACAGCTGTATAGGTTCCTTGAGCTTGGTTCCAAGCGCAAAATCTCTTCCATTTCCCAGCATAGGATTTTCTAGTACTAGGCCTTCCGGCTTCTAAAATGACATCCATCACAGCTTTACGGAGAGGTGTGGTTTGTATGGCTACATTAATCCACCATGCTGCCAGGTTTAGGGTCCTGAGTTGGCTGTGCAGAATTTGATTGTTTTGCTGGCATTGGGACAAGTTCCTTAAGATCGGATACCAGTACTGGCGTGGCCAGTCTGGGGCAATCAGAATCATTTTTGGTTTCTCCTACCTGACCTTTAGGAGTACCTTGGGGGGGAGAGGCAGTGGAGGAAAGGCATATACTGATAGGTTTGTCCAGTTGAAATATAAGGCGTCAACTTTCCAAGCTTGTCTGTGATAAGTCCTTGTGCAGAATCTTTTTAGTTGATTGTGTTAAGGGGAGGCAAATAGATCTATGTCCGGGTGTCCCCATTTCTTTGTTATCATGCTGAAGACTTGTGGATCCAGGTGCCACTCATGGGGATCCACGAGGTTTCTGCTTAGTTCGTCTGCCAGAGTATTTTCCTTTTCTGGCAGGAATTGTGCCTGCAGATGAACTTGGTAAGTCAATGCTGTGCCCCATAAAGCCATGGCTAGTCTGCACAGGGGATAAGAATGAGTGCCCCCCTGCTTGTTTATGTACCACATGACCATGGTGTTGCCTGTCTTTATCAGTAGTTGTCCCGGATGAAATAGGTCCTTGAAGGCTGTCAGGGCATTTTGAACAGCTAGCATCTCTTTTTGATTGATATGTAGATACGTTTGGTTTGTGGACCAGGTGCCCTGAATGCCTCTTCCTGCCATGTGTGTCCCCCAGGCATAATCTGATGCATCCGTCGTTAAGCTCTGCCTGGCTGGGGGTAGTGAGAATGGCTGTCCCTTGCTTTGGTGACAAGCCTTTGCCCACCATCGAAACTCCTGTTGCAGGCAGGGAAATAGAGTAATCATTGTTTCCAGACTGTGGCAATGTTGTGTCCAGACACTTTTTAGGTACCATTATATTTTCCTCATATGCAGTCTTGCATATGGAATTAGTAAGATGCAGGATGCCATGAAGCCCAAAGCCTGCAGAATTTTTATTGCAGATAACTGGGCCTTTGTTGCCATTTCCTTGAAATAGGTAGTCAGTTGCCTTTGTTTGTCTGGAGTGAGATAAGCCATCTGGGCAGTTGTATTTAAGCTTGCACCCAGGAATATTATCTCTTGAGAGGGTACTAGCTTTGATTTCTTTTTGTTGACTGTGTACCCTAGGCATGTTAAAAGTCTTATCACAAAAGTCAGATGCTGTAGCAGAATGTCCTTGTTCTCTGCTTGTATGAGGCAGTCGTCCAAGTAAGGACAGACTTGTATTCCTCTTTGTCTGCAGTAAGCAATTACTGGTGCCAGGCACTTTGTGAAGACCCTGGGCGCAGTAGATAAGCCAAAGGGCAGTGCAGAGAATTGGTAATGCTTTGAGCCAGCCTTGAATCTGAGGTATCTTCTGCAGGATTGTCTGATAGGGACATGCAGGTATGCCTCTTTTAGGTCTAAGGTCACGAGCCAAGCCTTGCTGCCCAGCATGGGCAGAAGCTGCTGTAAGGTCAACATCTTGAATTTTGGTATATCCAGGAAAGTGTTTATAATAGATAGGTCCAGTATTGGTCTCCATGCTTTGTCCTTTCTGGGTACCAAGAACAGTCTTGAGTAAAATCCTTGTCCCTGCTCTTGCTGTGGCACTTGTTGAATAGTCCTCATGTACATGAGAGCTGCGACTTGTTTTTGAGCCTCTGCCCATTGATTTTTTTGGCAGGTCTGGCCAACTGTTTGCCCTTGGCAGAGTATGGAAATGAAACTTGTAGCCTTGTATTACTATGTCTAGAACCCATTTGTCCTGGGTTATAATGTGCCAATTGTGAGAAAAAAGTGCTAGTTTTCCCCCTAAGGGTGCTGAAAGAAGATAAGTGCTTGGTGCAGGCAGGGGGAAGTCATTGGGACTGTTTCCTGTATGATTGTAATTTGTCCTCTCCACCTTTGGAGATAGAAGCACTCCACTGCTTAGACCTGTAGGATCCTTGCGGCTGTGATCTGCCTCTAGGGCATCTGGATCTGCCCTCTTTGAGGTCTGTCTGAGACTGGAAAGGACCAATTCTTTGTAGGCCAGTGTCTGCTAAATCTAGGTGGCTGTACCTGTAAGAAATCCTTGACCATTTGCACAGATTTAGCTTTGTCCTCCATTTTCTTTAACACCTCTTCTGCCTTAACACCAAACAAGGTATCATGTTGTAAAGGAGCATCTAATAATTTTGCTTTAACATGGTCAGGCAGATTTTGTTCTTTTAACCAAGCATGCCTCCTAATGACAGAACCCGTAACAGCGGCCCTGCAGGAGGCCTCCAGAGAATCAAACCCACATTGCAAAGTATGCTTTCCAACTTGTTCAGCTGCATGCAACAAATCCTGCATTTTTTTTGTTTTCTGCACATTCAGAACTTGCCATAATTTTCTGTTTAAGCAGTGTCATGATATATTGCTGATATTTGAGCATATGAAACTGGCAATTTAAGGCCTTTATAGCCAAAGTAGCAGATGTGTAAATCTTTTTTCCCCATCTATCCAGAGCCCTAGAATCCATGTTGGAGGGGGTAGGGTTTTTTGCAGTAGAAGCCTTGACCCCTTTTGGACCCTGAGAAATAGTTTCTGGGTCTGCAATAGGTTTTTTGAAAAGGAATTTATGAGAGTCAGGGACCCCTGTAGTACCTGTCCGGCTTAACAGGAGCTGGAGGTAGAGAGTCAGGGGTTGGACTAGACTCAGAGAACACATCATCTGCAACATCCAACACAGGTGGAATAGCTAGAGGTCTGTGTTGAGGTAGTAAAAGAAGTCTCTTGAGCCTTTTCTTAGATTCTGAAAAATCTTGGCTCTCCCAGTGGAAGTGCTCCCTCATGGTATGCAAGGTTTCCCCAAAAGAGTAGTCCTCAGGAGGAGAAGCTGAAGGAATTGATTCTTCAGCATCAGAATCCTCATGGGGGGGGGGGGAGGATATTCCTGATCAGAAGAGGAATCAGACGAAATGGAAACCTGATCTGAAGATTCATAGTCTGTCTCTTGCCTAGGCCTCTTATCAGGAGGGGGATGGGAACCCCTAATCAAGGTAATTAAGTCTTCGGCCATTTTGAGCATCTGTTTTTTGGGCATGGAGGCCTGTCCTTGTGGCTGGTGAACTTGTTTCTTTGCCTTTAAAAAGTTGTTTTAGTCTTTGAAGTCGGTTTAATATATATTTGTTTAGGTCTGAATACACCCTCAGAAGCTGATACCTGCTCAGCGGGTCCGGACCCATCTGAATGAATAATCTCCGAGGCTCCAATACCTTGAGTTTCCTGTGGCCTGGCCAACTCCACGTGGGAGTCGGTAGCAGCCTGCGACTCTAAAGTAGCAGGCGTCAGGAGCTGCGAAAGTGCCTCCCTGAGAACCGGTGAACCAGCGACTTGCTTAAGAGAAGCTTCGTTGTCTGTTTTGGACCTCGGTCGCCTGTCTTTTTCTTTTTTTTTACGTTCTTTGTGAATTCCGGTAGTCGGATGGCTATCCAACGACATTGTATAATTAAATCTTCGCCCAAAATAGCTTAATGCAAAATCGTTCCAATGCTTAATAGTGCGTTGGTAAATCTAGCACAAAACCGACAACTAGCAACGTCGTGGTCAGGGCCTAGGCAAGGAATACAGTAAGAATGAAAGTCCTTATGAGGTATTTGCTTCCCACAAGAAATACAATTATTAACTTTTTCTGACATCTGTCTGGAGCAAGAAAAGTTTCCCCAATGGGGTACTTATCTTTTAATGAAGGCTTCGGATCTGAAACTCAAAAACGAAAATCTCAGGAGTCGGCCGACCGGCACTTGCGAACTGCTTCTGCTTCGGGCACCGCGCAGCAAGAAAGACTGAATAAAATGGTGTCGGCTGCATCTTTTATACCCCTGACGACCTGACGTCAGGGAAGAGGCGACAGCAACTGATGCAGGACCCAAGACTTTGGAATTCAGGCCGACTGAGGGCAACCTGCCGGCAGGATAACCCAAATGTAATGACTGCAACAGTGAAACATGAAGAACATCAGCCCAAAAAGCCAAGGTGGCAATACTATATACTTTCTTCCCCAGCCATGCCATAGCTCCACTGTCATTGTCAGAAGGAAGTAGTTTAGTAGAAGCAAAAGCTTAGAAGGTTTGTCAGAAGACACTACAAGAAGGGTCAGCAGAAGGACATTTGTAGAAAAACTTACACTCATCAGGCACCTTGTAAAACCTGTCAGGTTTCTTGGGGGTTGGAAGTCGAGCATCCTGGGACACAGAAGCTGCTGAAAAGTTATCTAACAGGGCAACCAAGACTGGAGGGACAGCAGTGGGCTTAGCTTAGGGGACTCCATCTCCTCCATGAAGGAGCTCATAATACCTCTTTTGAATGTCAGTAACCTGAGAACAGTCCCATTTAAAAAAATCTATTATATGAGAAATAGTAACCCCAAAAGAGAGTTATTCAAAAGGAAGAGGCTGGGCTAATTGAGTAGTCCTCCTCAAAAGCATAATCCAAGGGAGAAGAGACCTGAGAGGAATATACCAAAGACTTTTCTCCAGAATCCAATTCCTCTTCAAAGGAGTCCTGCTCTCTTGGCCTCTTCAGTGGGACACAGAACCAAGGGGGAGCAGGTACAGAAACTCCCTGGGGAGGCTTCAAGACCATCAGTGCATTAAACAACCCCTGGTTAAAATCCTGCCATTCACGCTTGGGGTCTTCAGGAGCAGAGGAAACATGTTTTTTTTCTTTTCTTTTGAGGAACATCTGCCGTAAACATCCGAGGAGATTCAGACCCTTACCTACACTCATCTGACAAACAGTAAACTCTCAGTTAACCGGAACTCAAGCAACCAGCACTCTCAAGCAACCAGGAGGAGGAGGGGGGAATATATATATATATATATATATATATATCAAAGAAATGCAGTACAATTTTCATGTGTTGCACTTTGTTTCCCCCCCACAATAACATACCTTACATTTTTAGAGTTTTAAAAAGGAAGAGAGGAATAAATTCCCTCTCTCCTCAACCTGAGAACAAGTCAAACCAAACAAACAGTATTAGTCAGGCCTATTTTAAAAGTAACTCTCAAGCAACCAGAAACTACAGTTATTTGTTATCTACCAATCCCCATGGGTGCTGGTTAACTGAGAGTTTACTGTAGTTGGAATCTCCTCCCGTACAAGTATATGCAGAATCTCTCTTGGTCCTTATGAAATAATCAGCCAAGGTTCCCCCCCGCAACATCCAGAGTGGACATCTTCAAAGGACATGCGAGAAGTCATATCTATGTCTGCCTCCAATGTTTGTGGCACAGTAATCTGACATAAGAACCAGGTGATCCTCTGGGCTTTCATCAATCTTGAGAGAGACAGCCAGGGGAGGTGGGACAGCAGCTTAATCAGACCTGATTCTTTTGGTCTTTTTTTGGCAGGCAGCTATCCTTCAGGATGGGAAGATTCCACCATAGCACCCTGCGTGAACAATTTAAGACACTGGTTCTCCAGGTAAATGGACAAAGAGTAGGACAACTACGTAAGGTTTACATACAAACACTTGGCAGATAGAACACTTTGGATGCTCCGAGCAACCAAACGAACAGAAATGACACTGCTCATGATGATCCTTATGAGGAATTTGTCTCACACACTGACATTTTTCCTTTCTGGATGACATGTAAACTCCCAAAACAAAAAAGGAAGAAAAAATAAGAAGAAACCCAAATGGAGCACTTATTTGAAACACGGCTCAGAAGAGGGAGCGTTCAGACAGATCAATGATGGCATTCAGACTGGAGGTTAAGATGTTAAGTACGTACGTCACCTTTATGCCCTACGCCTTGAGCTGGGAGCATACATATGACGCAAGACATCTGTGAAATCCTAAAGCTTTGGTATACTGGCCGGATGTTGGGCTGCCCTTGGAAGGGAATGCCTTAAGTAAAGAATACGGCAACAGTGATATGGAAGGACATTTACTGCATATACACACACGTGTGCACACACAGTTTCCAAAACAAGCTAGTAATATGTTCTCATACTATAACTCTTTTCTGCTTTGTGGTAGTACTACCACCAGTTAGATTAATCCAGGCAAACTTCAATTGCCAGTTTCTGTTTCACTCTTAGAAAGTAAGCCAACTGAAATATAAAAATGATGGTAGCTTTAAGCAGAGAAGTCTCTTTTGGAAATGAATACAAACAGCTAGTAACCCACAATCAGCAGTTATTATTATATCAATTACAAAACAACCAGCCACAAAGTTTTGAAATTAAACAAATATAATTATTTACAAAAAGGAATTTGAATAATACAGTTTAAGAAATTAAATATAAAGGCAAAGTACAGATTTGCACAGACAGAAAAAGGAATTTGAATAATACAATTTAAGAAATTAAATATAAAGGCAAAGTACAGGTTTCAGAGAAGGAAAAGTGTTTAAAATCAACACAGGTCTTTAAAAGAAATGCAAAATATTGTGTTTACTCCTAACTAATTTCTGGTGAACAGAGTTACTAGACCTAGTCCATCACCATCCAAGAAGTGTTAACTATAATAAGCTATGCAAAATGAGAGAGACTCAATCTTGCAGGGGGCCTCAAAGTCCATGAAGCAAGACAATCATAGATAGAGCAAAGGCTGATCAAACTGGCTTATGTCAGTGATGGTCATGAAGTTCACACCATATGACCTCTTGATGAGCATCTCAGAATGTGTCATCATTAGGACATATACATTCAAGCACAGCAACAACCAGGCACAAGCCCCCTTTAAAATGTCTATGGCACTTTCCTTGTCCTGTCACTCAGCATTAAAATTGCAGACAACAAACAAACTTCAGTTGAGTGATACAAGTGATATAATGCCTTCAGTAACAGGATAACAGATTAAATAGAAGTTATGTCCTTACCATAACGTTCCATGTGGAGTGTTCATCTCGCCTTTGTTCTTACACATGGGTTCGGAGCCGATCCTCGGCTCCGTGTCGGCCGCTTGCAAGCTCTGCATCGAGAAGAAGCTAGAGACAACCTAATACCCACAATCCCCCTCTGCCTTTACCTCAGATCTAGTTTGCAAGCAAACCAGTAGTCAGAGAGAGCACACTCATGCTTATATCACATATGCACAGAACTAAGAGTCTGTCTATATATATATATATATATATATATATATATATATATATATATATATATATATATATATACATATACACATATATATACATGTCAACTATATACACAACAACTGCAATGCAGAAGCAGAATGCCCCAGGCCAGGCACCAAACTGAACGTTCTTCCTAAGGGCGGGAGGGTGGGAATGTAAGAACAAAGGCGAGATGAACACTCCACATGGAACGTTATGGTAAGGACATAACTTCTATATGTGATATTGTTCAATCTCGCCGTTTGTTCTTACATATGGGTAGCGTCCCTAGCTCCTTGTTCCTGAGGAACTCACGGAAGGACGTTCTTGAGCACAGTGGAACCAAAGGTTGCCCTGTCCCTAGAAACCTTGTCTACCTTATAATGAGAAATGAATGTATGTGGTTTAGACCAAGTAGCAGCCGCACAAATAGCGTCTAGTGGTAGGCGGGCTGCATGAGCCAGGGATGTAGACACTGACCTTGTGGAATGTCCTTTGGGTTTGTGCAAAAAAGTTTGATTTGAAGAATCATAGACATAGATGATACAATCAGTTAACCACTTAGAAAGAGTTCTTTTGGTAACCGCTACTCCTTTCCTGTTATCAGCAAAGGCTACAAAAGTTGATCAGTTTTTCTGTGATCTTTTGTTCTATCCAAGTAAAACCTTAGCTGTCTGTGAACATCTAATTTGTGCAACATATACTCCATTTTATTGGAGTGATTCTTGAAGAAAGTGGGTAATTCAATGGACTGATTAATATTATTAATAGAACAAACTTTAGGAAGGAAGGATGAATTAGTGCGAAGAGAAACTCTGTCAGAGTGAAAGATCAAATAAGGGTGCTTAATGGAGAGAGCTTGAAGTTCAGATACTCGCCTAGCGGATGTAATGGCTACCAAAAAGAGAGTCTTCCATGACAAAAATTTCAATGGGCAAGAGGAGGCTGGTTCAAAGGGGGGCAGCATTAACTTAGATAACAATAAGTTTAGACTCCAAGGTGACGTAGGAGATCTAATTGGTGGTCTAATATGAAAAACCCCTTTTAAAAAGGCTTTACAAAGTCTGTGGGCCATAACAGGAGCCGCACATTCTTCCACATGGAAATTAGAAATGGCAGCCAAATGAACTCTTAATGTGGCAGGAGAAGCACCCTGATGGAACAAGTCTGTTAAAAACTCTAATATTTTATTCAAAGGAGCTATAACAGGGTCCACTTGCTGTGTATTCGCCCAGAATACAAAGCGCTTCCATTTACTAGTATATGTTTTAGTAGTGGAAGCTTTATGAGAAGCCACTAATATATTCTGAACTGCAGGCGAAAGAAGATCAGACCTGGCTAAGTTGGGAATTGGAGCAGCCAAGCTGCTAGATGGAGGGAGAAGAGCGAGGGGTGAGGAGCCCCTGACGAGTGAGTCAATAGATCTGGCTCTGGGTCCAGGATCCAGGGTCCCCGAATGCAGTGTGTCATGGGGAAGGGGAACCAAATTTGACGAGGCCAGAATGGGGCAATGAGGATTATTGTCCTGTGTAGGTTTTTGGCTTTCTGGAGAAACTTTGATATCGGGGGAAGGGAGGAAATGCGTACAGGAGTCCCGGGGCCAATCGTGAATCAGTGCGTCCCTGGGGACTTCCCTGGAGGGTAATAGGGCAAAGTAGCTCCTGCATTTGGCGTTCATTGGAGACGCAAACAGATCGCAGGAAGGCTGGCCCCACGCGAAAAATCTTTCGCAACTGACTGTTTTAGGGACCACTCGTGCGGTAACAGAATTGCTCTGCTCAGCCTGTCGGCTATGGCGTTGGATGACCCGGGATGTGCGTTGCTATCAGAAAGCGACCCGTGGACTCCGCCCATTGCCAGATTCTCATGGCCTCTCTGCATAGCTGATAGGACTTGGTTCCCCTTGCTTGTTTATGTACCAGACTACCGACATGTTGTCCGTCTGAACTGCAATAGTTCCCAGAGGAAGAAGGGGAGCAAAGTGTTGCAACGCTAGAAACACTGCCCTCAACTCTAGAACATTGATGTGCAGATTGTACTCTAAATTGGTCCATTCGCCTTGGACTGTCTGTCCCTGAAAGATGCCCCCACCCTATCAGGGAAGCGTCCGTGGTCACCGTAACTGTAGGCGTGGGTAGCACAAATGGTCTCCCCTTGGAAAGGTTGCACGTTTGAAGCCACCAGTTTAGGTGTGTTTTGCATGTGTTCGTTATAAGAATCTCGTGTGTTAGAGGTAGTTGTTGGAACGATCATTGTGCAAACAGTAGCCAGTGTAGGACTCTCATGTGCAGTCTTCCCAAGGGTATTGCAATAAGAGAAGCTGACATGAGTCCCAAAACCTTCAGTACCAGTTTTGCTGGGGATTTCCTGGACAAGAGAAGAAGACGTATGTGAGTCTGAAGTGAAAGCATCCTTTCTGGAGGAAGTCTTAGAATTAACTGATGTGTATTTAATTCCGCTCCTATGAATAAGATACTCTGTGATGGCTGTAGTAAGGATTTTCCAAAGTTTACGGAAATTCCTAGGTGAATACACAGTTGAAGAGTATAGTCTCTGGCCTGTACTAGTTGACGCTGAGTGGTGGCAGAAAGGAGCCAGTCGTCCAGATACGGAAACACCTGGAATCCTTGGTGTCTCAAGTGAGACGCTACCACTGCCATGCATTTGGTGAAGACCCTGGGGGCTGAGGTCAGACCAAAGGGCAGGGCTCGAAACTGAAAGTGACTGGCACCCAGCCGGAAGCGCAAGTGATCTCTGGATGCCCTGGCCATTTTGATGTGGTAGTATGCATCCTTCAGATCTATTGAGCACATCCAGTCGTCCTTCTGTAAGAATGGAAGGATCGATTGAGCGTGACCATTGAACTTTTCTTTCTTGACGAAGGTATTGAGGTCGCTTAGGTCCAGAATGGGCCTCCAGTCCCCGTTTTCTTTGGAACTAAAAGAACCTTGAGTAAGTCCCGAATCCTTTCTGGTCCGCTGGGACTGGTTGGATGACTCTTTTTCTAGCAACTTTGAAATTTCTATAGCTGCTGGCTCTCGCAGATGGGGTGGTACATCTGGGAGTCTTTTCTTTGGAATGGGATGGGATAGAAAAGGTATATTGTAACCTCTGGTAACCACGCTTTTTACCCACTTGTCTGTAGTTATGTTTTGCCAGGCCTGAGGGTATAAAGCTAGCGACCCCGACTGCCTCCAGAGCAGGACAGTCGGGCCTCCTCTCAGGAGTGCTGGAAAGGTTTACCAGGAGTGTATCCCTGTCACCTTGATTCTGCGGACCCCTCTGCCGCCAGGCGGCGTCTTCCACCTCTGCCCCTCCTCTGCCTCTAGAGGGCATCACCCTGTGTGCCTGGGAAAGATCCTTGGGGTTTTCGAAACCACATTTTCCACCACGTTGCCCTTTGGGGTACGGTCTGGTTGGGGTGGAAAACGGACTCCGACAGCAGACAGAGTCTTTCCCTCCTGCTCACACCGGGTAAGGGTCTCCTTTACTTTGGGGCCAAAAAGAGTGGCACCGTCAAATGGGGCGTTAGTAAAGGAAGACTTGAAGGCTTCCGCAAATGAGCATAAGCGCATCCAGGATTGTCTGCGAAGAGCAATCGCTGAAGCTGCTGCCCTACTCGAACCTTCGGCTGCGTAAGAGATCAGCCTCATGGACGAGTTCACAATGGATGTAAGGGTATTAAGTTGCGCTGTCACTTTCTCTGAGACAGCAGCATCTGTGGTACCCTGGAGGGTATCTCCCAACTCTTTGACTAGATCCCTCTGTAGCCGTGTAAAGTGGGTCAAATAGTTCAGGGATCGCATGGAAAAAGCCGCTGAACTAAAAATGCGCTTCCCATACCTGTCCATAGTCCTAGAATCTTTATTAGGGGGATGGACAGATGAGGAAGATTCCGACATCTCCTTTTTCGTGGCCGCTGCCACCACCATAGCGTCCACTGGAACTCCTTTTGTCAAGTAAGTCTTGTCCTGGGGTGCAGTGATATACTTATTGGGTTTCCTTGGGACTGGTTCCACTGTGTTAGGAGCCTCCCACGCCCTTCGAGCAATAAGTTCCATTAATTCATCGAAGGGCGGAGTGACCCAGGAGGAGGAAGGGCGAGCACCAAATGCCTTCAGCAAGACTGACTCATCCTCAGAAGGGGGGAGGGACTGCCAGTCACCTCTCTGTTTCAGGATCCCCAATATGTCAGAAAAAGAGACATCTTCTGAAGGTGACTTAGGGGACCCTTCTGACTCATCTAAGTCAGTATCGGATGTCAAGGATTCTTGTGGAGAATCTAAGTGTCTCCTCTTACACAATCTTTTCCTAGGGACTTCTTCGTGGGGAGCATCCGAAGAAGCCTCCGAGGAAGAGGGGGCACCCTCCAGTGGTGGCTGAGACACCGGTGCTCGAAGCTTGGATGTGGCCGTGGGTGCAGAGGAGGATAACGGCCCTTTATGGGGAGGAGAGGTTGCTTCTACTGATGTGGTTGTCTGGGTAGACAATACCTTCCTCATTAGATCGAAAGCCCCCGGGTCCAGAGTCGAAGAATCTCCCGGTTCCGAAGAAATGGGAAGAATCCCCGAAACAGGCACGAAGGCATCGACCCGAGGACGGAGCCGAATCGATCCGCGCCGAGGCCCCGAGGGGAAGAGTCGGAACCGAAACGTCGGTTCGACTCTCGGCCCCGGAACCAAGGACAGATAGTCGGCTCCGAGACTCCAGTACCGGGTCCGACGGAGTCGAGGTGAGAGGAACAGACCGAGAAAAAGACGGTTCTGGACCCGAGGGCTCCACAATCAGAAGATCAACCTCCTCCGGCTCCAAAGACTGGACAGGTCTCGGAGGAGGAATGGATGGAGACAATGGGAGGCCTTCAAGTTTTGACACCAACTGGGTGGAAACTGAAATAAGTTTGGATAGGGCCGAATGCTCCAATAACTTCTGCACCACACGATCCACATCGACATCGGAGAGCTTAAAAGAAGAACGGGTCGAAGGAACCGAAGACGGAGCCGACCTCAATAGAGTCGAGGGAGGGAGCTCCATCACCGGTTCCAAGACTCGAGGCTCAGGAACTGACACCAGTTGAACACTCGGCCCCGAAGTCTGTGGAACCGGTGATCTAACTTTACTCGAAGAGCTCGGAGCCGATGACTTGGGCTCCGACGTCTTCGATTCCTTCGAGGATTTGGATGCCTGGTCTGAAGCATCCAGAGCCTCCTGAAAGGAAGGTTTTAATAACCCCCTGTCCATGAGTTTCCTGCGCCTATCTGTCATGACCCTCCCACTAAAAGAGTGACAAATTGAACAGTCCTCTTGTAAGTGGAGAGGGCCAAGGCAGTAGACAGGAACTATGGTTGTCAGTAACTGACATTTTTTGGCCACACTGGCAACGCTTAAAGCCTGATTTAATTTTCTCAGACATCTTACAGGTAAGAGAAAAAGTCAAGTCCAGTATAAGAGACAAATCCAATAGCAAAAAGTCAAATCCGATGTATATGTCAGTCCGGTTGTCAAATTTAAGTAAAGGGTGGTAGGCCCCGAAAAACTCTAACCAGTTAAATAAACTTAACGGTACCGAGAAATTCTACCTACACACACACATACACTATGTCTATCAAAAGGTACTTTTAGAACAAATTTTTCTAAAATATAACAAAATTAAAGTTATATCTTATCTCAAGTTGCTCGAGCTAGATCCCAGCGATGCGAACGCAGCAGCGGCAAACTAGATCCGAGGTAAAGGCAGAGGGGGATTGTGGGTATTAGGTTGTCTCGAGCTTCTTCTCGATGCAGAGCTTGCAAGCGGCCGACACGGAGCCGAGGATCGGCTCCGAACCCATGTGTAAGAACAAACGGCGAGATTGAACACTATCACATGCCTTGTTAACTGAAAGTGTCTGTGTGTGCACGAGCACATGCAAGCGTTTCTGTACCATTCCACAAACTACAAAACATATTGTTTCTTTCAGTTTAGACTTTGCAGATAGCTACAGCTTTACAACAAAACAATTACTTGTCCTGTGCAAACTTCACATATTTGCTTGATTTCACAGAAAAAAATCACAACTGCAAGCTTAATACACTTCTGCATATTTCACAGCTTTGCATTCTTAAAGTAAGAGGAGTTGTACGTATATAGCGTACTCGTAATACTCAACAACCAAGTCTGAACAAGAATCGTCCATCAAATAAAGCATCCAATAAAGTTGCTTTGGCATACTGGTGTTGGCAATGCTGGATTATGCCTCTCTAGTGGCACCTTCTGACAAGTTTTAAGCTACATGGATAATGAGACAGTCCGAATTAAAGAAAGCAGTTGCATAGGTCCAAATCTTGTCCTTCACTGGACCACCCATCAGCTCTTCTGCACATACTGCGTTTACATCCAACAAAATTTGCTTTGAAAGTACACTAAGCAGGTCAAGTAACTGAGCCCACAAAGTAGCAAATGTGAAAACATGCTTTCCAAACCAGCTCATAACTCTTGACTATTTGTCTTGAGGATGGACAGATGGACTCGGAGCTGCTGTATACAACAGCAATGTCTGGCTTAGAAGTCTCTTCTCAGACTGTTTGCTCTCTTAGAAGACAAAAAAAATCCAGTCTGCTTTCTTACAAAGAACGGCCACCATCTCAAGAGCACTATCATGCTTTCTTTGTAATGTCCTTAATGTCTGTCAATGAGGTGGGTCTCCATAACTAAAAGCAACTCTTACGTGATCAACCCACGTGTGAGCAGAAAAGTACTCTGCTTTGAACAAAAATTCTGAATTTGAAATTAAAATAAATAAAAGTGCATTTTAAAGGTTTTGACCCTGTACACAGCCCACTTGCTACCAAAATACATAAACTCAGGAGGCTGATGCACGTCAGGGAAAGGAGAAATCCTGAAGACACTGCAATCTCACCTTTTAAATGCAAAACCCTGGAATCGCACATTAGTGACTGCACATAAGAGTGGCAATCACTTTGGCACCAAATGGGGAATCACTTGGGAGAACATTGGGGGGGGGGGGGTAGACCAGCAAGATTGTTGGAGACTCCAGGAAGAAAAGGAGATTGAGTGAGAGAGCAACTCTTCTTCTATCATAAGGACAAATCCTTCAAATTTAGCATAATATGGTAGAAAGGCAGGACTCTAACCCCTGCATCACTGTTGAGGTATTTTGTGACAGGGTCTAAAATTGGCTCCATGTTTATTATATATTTTTTAATTTTAGCAAAGTATTTCTTGGGCATTTTTTTACTATTGTATTTCTGCCTCACAATTCTAGTGTCCTCTTGCCAGGGGAAGCAATGCAGTCAGGGTCCCGGGATGTGGCACAGGTTGTGAACATGTTGGACTGTATCAGCTGAAGGGACGGTGACTGAGCAAGATCCAACACTTGGAAAGTTGTTGTTGTGTCTTTTGACTTTTCCCGGTTAGGGGTCGCCACAGCGGAACTCCGGACTGCTAATGATTGGCAGTAGAGTTTTACGTGCCGAGTTGCCGGCCCTGACGCACAACCTTCAACGAAGGTACGCTCATTCACGCATGTCTCCACACAGAAGACACTCTAGCTGAGAATCGAACAGGACGTCTTACTGTGAGGTGACAACGCTACCGCAGCACCACCTCCAACACTTGGAAAGTCAACCACAGAAAAAACAGGCATCTGAAAATCTGTCTTTGGAGAAACCAAGGGCATGGGTACCCATAAACCTAACAGAGTCCAAATGTTGGCTCCAGCACCAAAGGACCAGATGACAAAATCAAGGAGACTGGGACCACTGTCACAAAAATAGGTGCTGCAGCAATGTAGACAAGTGTCAGTGCACGCAACATCAAAACATTACAGGATCAGAAAAACAACAGACACTGGTATAGAAGCAGGGGAGGGGGGCAACATCCATCTGGATAGTGCTCGAGAGAGACAGTGGAACAGGTACCAGGACAGGAGAGTATGCTATCAAAGCCAACAAAGCTAACCCTTGAGAGAAGGTGGCACCTGAAGAAACGTTACATACAGAACCAAGCGTCCTGACTGAGGAAACGAGTTGAAATTCTGAATCATTTGGTAACTAGGCATCAGAAGACCTCAGCTAAATTATAACTGTTTGCTGGATAAACTCATAAAAGCCTAAATGATTAAGGAGTTTCAAGACTTAAGAGTAGTGAAGAGGCCTGAAGAGAACAGACTGGGGGATCTGTGGAGTCTACCACCAAAATAGCTAAGAAAATATCCGCATCCTCAAAAATCTGACATTTTATTACTGGTCTAGGACAGGTCTGACCCAGAGTAACACAATAAGTGATATAATCTGCTTTTGAAGGAATGCTTAAGGTTAATGATAGCACAATCCTTGACGAATCTCTATTTTTAGCAAAGAGAGTTTTCTGTTATTTATTTTAGAAGAAACAGACTAGGAAGCAAAACGACACTGAATTGGGTCAATATTCAAGCAGAAGGAGCTTGTGACACTTGCAGGGCCTTTTTCGGTCTTTATTTGACATAATGTAACCCGCAGCAAATTAAACAGGGCAATGACCTGACCAAGAATGCGAGCACTGAACAATGTCCATCAATGAGCAGTACTGCCTTCACTACAGACATTCTTAGTAAAAAGTGGGTTGGATATTGTGAAGAGGGTGGAGACAGCCTAGGACCAACCACATGGAAAAAAAATAAAAAACATCTCTAAGAAAAATGCGAAGTTTTAAATATGAGAAAAGAAAATAAGAAACATGAGACTTTTATTATTATTGTCACAAAATCACCATCATCTTCCACAAAGACAGGCTGGGGCCATTTTCTACCACACAAACCTCAGTGAGGAAAAGAAATGAAGAAAAATGATCCATGATGGGAAGGGAGAAGGTGTATGGGAATCTGAAAGCTGGGTGACTTAACACATATGCAGACTATGAACTGGGCCTGAGAAGAAAATATGTTACAACTGATTGATGGTAAACTAAAGTACGTGGCTAGCACAGACTTAAATTGTGAGCATAAGCTGTACAAACACAGAACAGCCCAAGTTTTGTTTATCTTGGCTGAAAAGGGGTAGATCAGTTCAATATGACAAATGACTGGTGCAAGAAAGTGTGAGAAAAGGGCATATTACAATTATGAATACAGAGTATACAAAGGGTGAAGGATAGCATCTATTTCTGGTCCAATTAATGTATAAATGCAGACCAAAACAGAGCTGATGATTCGCAGAGACGTACAGAAGAACTAAAAAGATCAAGGAAAATGAGAATGTTTTGCAAATGAACCATAGGTAAAAAAATGAGAAGTTATGTACCTACCATAATGTTCCATGTTAGTTGTCTTCTTCTCACCTTCTTTCTTGCTGGATGGGTTCGAAGCCAATCCTCGGCTCCAACCTGGCCAATACTAAAGCTCGAGAGCCATTTTTACCGGCTCGAGGCTCCCCTATATCCCACAATGCTAGGCGGTAAATACCCAGATCTCGTTTGATAGCTAAAATATAGCAGTGCTGGTCTCCTAGAGACAGAGAAAAATGAAATCCACCTCTATAGAAATTACCTGTATAACTATCAATCAGGGGCAGTAGAGGTGGTTGACGCTGTGGAAGATAAAAGATCCCAAGGATCCTCTCGGTCTGTACAGGCTAGGGGGATGGAGGGTGGGACATAAGAAAGAAGGCGAGAAGAAGACAACTAACATGGAACGTTATGGTAGGTACATAACTTCTCAATGTTAAGTTGTCAATCTCGCCTTCATTCTTGCTGGATGGGACCGCGTCCCTAGCACCCTTATCCTGGGTGGCTCATCGGAACAGACTCTTGAGGACGGTGGAACCAAAGTTAGCCCGGTTTCTGGAGGCCATATCCAATTTATAATGTGAGATAAAGGTAGAGGAGAAGCCCATGTAGCTGCTTGACAGATGGAATCTATGGGCAGTCTGTCTTGAAATGCTACAGACGTAGCTAACACCCTGGTTGAATGGGCTCTAGGTCGTGGTGGTAGCTTTTGGTGTCTGAGTTCATAAATGAAGGAAATTACAGAGGCCAGCCATCTCGAAAGGGACACTTTGGAAACTGGAAGGCCTATCTTGCCTTCCGCATAAGATAGGAATAGTTGGTTAGACTTCCTAATCTGTTTAGTCCTATCCAAATAATAACGAAGCTGGCGATGAACATCTAGGAAATGTAACTTTTGTTCTGCCTTGTTGGAATAATTAGGGAAGAAAAATGGAAGGTCAATTGTCTGATTCAGATTCGCCTCAGAAGAAACCTTGGGTAAAAAGGAAGGGTTGGTCCAAAGGGACACTCTGTCTTAGTGGTAAACTAAGTATGGAGGACGACTGCAAAGAGCATGAAGTTCAGATACCAGTCTAGCAGATGTTATGGCTACTAGAAAAAGGGTTTTCCATGAAAGCAATTTCAGAGAGCAGGAAGCGGCTGGTTCAAAGGGGGGGAGAATCAAGGAGGCTAGAACCAAATTTAAGTCCCACTGAGGTGGGGGGGGTCTCCAACTGGGGGCTTGAGCAAAAAGATACCTTTTAGAAAGGCTTTGCAAAGTTTATGGGACATGATGCTGGAGTCTGAAAAGCCTACATGGAAATTAGATATAGCCGCCAATTGTACTCTAATAGTAGACGAAGAAGAACCTGAGTGAAAAAGTTCTGCCAGGAAGTCTAGTATAGACTGGATAGGTGCAGTGAAAAGGTCTATATTATTAGTTGCTGCCCAGAAGGAAAAACATTTCCACTTGCTATTGTAAATCCTTCTTGTAGAAGACTTGTGGGAGGCTATAAGGATGTTACGGACCGAATGGGAAATTAAAGGAAGCCTGGCTAGGGTAGGAAGCGGAGCAACCAAGCTGTGAGGTTGAGAGATGGGAGGGAGTGGTGCAGCTGACCCGATTGATGGGTCAAAAGATCTGGCACTGGATCCAGATGCCAAGGCTGCTCCAACAGAAACCGGTGAAGGAACGGAAACCATATCTGACGAGGCCAGTAAGGGGCAATGAGGATCATGTCGACTCTCAATGCGGTAGCTTTCTGAATTACTTGAGAGATCAGGGGAAAGGCATACAGAAGTCCCCGGGGCGAATCGTGGACTAGAGCGTCCCTGGTGGGTTGACCTGGTAGGGGAAAGAGGGTGAAGAAATCGTGACACTTGCTGTTTTGGGGAGTAGCAAAAAGATCGCAGCAAGGTCGGCCCCATTTCTGAAAAATTTCTTCCAGCACTGACTGTTTGAGAGACCACTCGTGTGGTATGAGTATGGCCCTGCTCAACTTGTCCGCTATCACGTTGGACTTCCAGGGGATGTGCGTTGCTATCAGAAACCGCTGAGATGAGATCGCCCACTGCCAAAGTCAGTGTGCCTCTCGACATAAGGGATAAGACTTGGTTCCGCCCTGTTTGTTGATGTACCATACTACAGACATATTGTCTGTCTGAATTGCAATAGTCCCGGTGGGAAGAGAGTGCTGAAGGGCTTGCAACGGTAAAAGTACTGCTCTCATCTCCAGGACATTTATGTGCAAATGGCTTTCGAAAGGTTGCCATGTGCCCTGGACCGTCCTGCCCTGACAATGCCCGCCCCACCCGATCAGGGA
This sequence comes from Protopterus annectens, assembly GCF_019279795.1. Lineage (NCBI taxonomy): Eukaryota > Metazoa > Chordata > Ceratodontiformes > Protopteridae > Protopterus > Protopterus annectens. Next base: position 201,751,585 of record NC_056738.1, read on the forward strand.
GGCATCCGTTGTCACCGTGGCAACCGGGGGGGGGGGGGACAAATGATCTGCCCTGAAGAACTTGAGGGGAGGTCATCCACCAAGATAGATGCTTCTTGCATGATTGGGTCAGCAGAATACTGTGAGACATTGGGAGCTGTTGGAAGGACCACTGAGAAAACAGCATCCACTGGAGGATCCGCATGTGAAAGCGGGCTAGGGGAAGAAGTGTAATGGCAGCTGCCATGAGACCTAAAACCTTCAAGACAAACCTGGCTTTGATCCTGTTGCACTGAAGAAGAATGTGAACATGTTTGCGGATATCTGATACTCTTTGCTCTGTTAGCTTCACGGAAAGATGAATTGTGTCTAAGGTGGCGCCTATAAAGGTAATAGCCTGACAAGGCAACAAGGCAGATTTTTCAAAATTTATGGAAATGCCTAGAGCTTGACAAGTATGAATGGTGGTCTCTGGATATGAGAAGTTGACGCCTGGTGGTAACGGTAAGGAGCCAGTCGTCTAAATATGGAAACACCTGGAATCCTTGTCGTCTCAGATGAGCCGTGACCACTGCCATGCATTTGGTGAACACTCGGGGGGGGGCTGTAGTGAGACCAAAGGGCAGGGCTCTGAACTGATAGTGACTGGCTCCCAACCAGAAGCGGAGGAACTTTCTGGAGCGTCTGTGCATCTTGATATGATAGTACGCATCCTGAAGGTCTACTGAGCACATCCAATTGTCCTGACCCAAGAAGGGTAGAATGAACTGAAGCGTGACCATCCGGAATTTTGTTTTGTTTACAGACTTGTTTAGTCTGCTGAGATCCAAAATCGGTCTCCAGTCCCCTGTCTTTTTTGGAACCAAAAAGAATTTGGAGTAGATTCCGGATCCTTGCTGGTCTGCCGGGACTGGCTGGATAGCTCTTTTTGACAGCAGCTTTGATATTTCTAGCGCTGCTTGTTCCCTTAGACTGGGTGGAACGTCTGGAAGGGGCCCTTTTGGTTGAGATGGGATGTGGACAAAGGGAATTTTGTAACCCTTGGATATAATCGACTGTACCCATTTGTCTTGAGTGAGAGAAAGCCAGGCTTCTGGATACAGTGATAATCTTCCCCCGATTGCCTCCGAAGGTGGACAGTCGGGCAGCTCCTCAGGAATGCTGAAAAGGTTTGTCAGAGAGTCTCTCTGCTACCTTGATTTTGCGGACCCCCCCCCCCCTGCCCCTAGGGCGGCGTCTATTGTTGTTCCCCCCTCTGCCTCTAGAGGGGAACAGACTCCGTGCATCAGGCGAGACTCCCTGTGATTTGCGGAACCACATTTCCCTCCCCTTCTGACCCTTGGGATACGGTCTAGAAGGGGTAGAAAACCGGACTCCCATGGCAGAGAGTGTCTTGCCATCCTGTTCGCACCTAGTCAACGTGTCCTTCACCTGAGGTCCAAACAACGCTGAACCATCAAAAGGGGAATTGGTGAAGGACGCCTTGAAAGGGTCCGCAAAGTTACAAAGCCACATCCAGGCGTGACGTCGCAAAGCTACACTTGTGCCAGCAGCCCTACTCGCCCCATCGGCCGCATAGGAAAGAAGCCGGATGGAGAAGTTGACGATTGAATTCAGGGCTGCCAACTGGGAGTTCATTTTGTCTCGAAACCCCTCAGATGTTGGATCCTGCAAAGCATCACCCATTTCCTTGAGCATATCTCTCTGAAGACGGCTGAAGTGACACAAGTAGTTCAGTGAACGCATAGCAAAGGTCGCTGAGGAGAACATCCGCTTACCGTACCTATCCATAGTCCTAGATTCCTTATTAGGAGGATGGATAGGTAACCGAAGGATCGGCTAATTCCTTCTTAGTGGCTGCGGCCACCACCATAGCATCAACAGAGACGCCCTTGGATAAGAATTCTTTGTCCTTAGGAGCTGTAATAAACTTGGACGGCCTTCGTGGGGTAGGTTCCACCGTATCAGGGGCTTTCCACGCCTTCCTTGCCACCACTTCCATGAGGGGGTCAAAGGGAGGAGATACCCAGGAGGTCGAAAGGCGAGAGCCAAAAGCCTCAAGGTAGACCGACACGTCCTCTGAAGGGCTTCCCCCTCTGTCTAAGGATCTCAAGGATGTCTGAAAAGGAGACATCCTCAGAGGAGGACCGTGGGGACCCTTCCGACTCATCCAAGTCTGTATCCAAGGTGATAGACTCGGGGGAGTCAATATGCTTCCTCTTGCATTGTTTCTTCCGAGGGGGTTCCCCTGAAGGATCAGGAGAAGCCTCGGAAGAGGAGGATATTCCCAGTGGGGAAACTTCAGACGTTGGCTCTCTATGGTCTGGGACGAGGGGGGGGGGGTAGACACCAACCCAGGCACTGTAGAGGGAGGAGCTGAGGGAGCCGACCGTAGAGCAGACACCGGGTCTAGCACGCTCCGCATGACCTCGAAGGCACCCTGATCAGGCGGGGCCAAAGATCCCCGCTTCGAAGAGACGAGGACTCCTCCCGGCACCGAAAGGGACAGCTCCGGGGCCGAGCTCACCAGCGCCGAAGCTCTGAGAGGGAGAACGGGCTTGGACAAGGGTCCAATGCCACTCACCCCCTCGGAGCCGATGAGGGAAGCCCAGCGCCCAGATCCCTCCAAGGAGGAGATCGGAGCCGACGACTGAGCCGAAAGTGGAAGTATTGGCTCCGATGCACCGACAGTCACGGCTCCCAGAAGCTCCAGCTCCGAACTCATGGGAATCGGAGGAGGAACTGAGGAAGGGATGGGTATAGCCACTGACCTTTGGGTAGGGCTATGCAGTATTTGGGCCAGTGCCTGGGACTTGAGAAGTCTGCTCACCACCCTCTCTAAGTCATGGTCGGACAGTCTGGAGGACCGAGAGGAGTGGGACCTATGGCTCCTCTCTGATAAGAGTGGAGATCCCGGGGCCGAGTGGATAGAGCCAATGGATGGGGATCTCGACCTCTTCCTAGTAGATGGCTCCGACAAAACTATCAGAGCCGTCTGAGTCTCGGACCTCTCGGCTCCAGCCGGAGCCGAGGTAACAGTATGGATCTTCGAAACATCGGCTCCAGACAAAGTCGATGTCGAAGCAGCCTTAGAGCCACCAGCAGACGGCTCTGAAGCTGGAGCCGATGCCTTGGAAGGCTTTGAAGGTTTTCCTGATGCGGTCTGGGTCAGGGAGCCTTCAGGCTTTAATAAGCCTCGAAGTATAAGTTTATTTTTGTGTTCCTGCAGGACTCTTGGACTGAAAGCGTGGCAGACAGAACAAGAGTCCTGCAGGTGCAAAGGTCCCAGGCAATATACACAAGAAGTGTGACCGTCTGTCAGAGACATTTTCTGACAGCACAAGTCACACTTCTTGAAGCCTGAGACCTTGGATTCTTTAGACATCCTAAAGTATCTGTAAAACACAGACACACACACTGACACACCTTTAAAGAAAGGGGAAATCTAAGCCAATCACTCACACAATAAAGTATGACTAAGGGAAAGAAGTTAGGAGGGCCCGAAGGCCTAAGAAAAATAAAGGGATAAATGGGAAAAACAATTAGGGGAACCCGAATGAAACTAGGGATAGATAACTAAAAAAACTATTTAGAGAAACTATCCAAAGAAAAATAAGGGGATTTTAGAGTTTAACAACTATAAAAAGTCACTAACCTGCAGAGCCGGTAGAAACAAGCACATCGCAGGTAAAGCGGCAAACGAGATCTGGGTATTTACCGCCTAGCATTGTGGGATATAAGGGAGCCTCGAGCTTTAGTATTGGCTGAGTCGGAGCAGAGGATCGGCTCCGAACCCATCCAGCAAGAATGAAGGCGAGATTGACAACTTAACATCAGAAGTTATGTACTTACCATAACGTTCCATGCGAGTTGTTCATCTCGCCTTTATTCATATACATGGGTTTGCAGCCGAACCATCGGCTCGGAGTTGGCTGCTTTACTAGCTAAAGTTCTCAGAGTAGCTCGAGGCCAGGTCCCTATCCCATGATGCACTCTGTCCTACCTCAAATCTAGTTTGCTGAACCCAGCATGAACAGGTGTAACACAATAAATACTCCAGCCGGAGTAAGAAGGCCCAGAACAACACCACCAGATCCAAAGTCTACTCGCTCTTCGAGACCCCGGAGGGGAAAGGTGGGTGGGAATGTAAGAATGAAGGCGAGATGAACAACTCACATGGAACGTTATGGTAAGTATATAACTTCTTTATTGAAGTTGTTCAATCTAACCGTCTAGTCTTACACATGGGTAGCATCCCAAGCACCCTAATCCTGGGTGGCTCAAGGGAGTATATTCCTGAGGACAGTGGAACCAAAGGAAGCCCTGTCCCTGGAGGCCCTGTCCACTTTGTAATGAGTGATAAAGGTATGAGGCTTAGACCAAGTGGCAGCTGCACATATAGTGTCCAAAGGTAAGCAAGATGTATAAGCCAAAGAAGTGGAAATTGCTCTAGTTGAATGCACCTTCACACCGTGCTCTAATGTTTGGTTCGCTGAAGAGTAGATAAATTTAATGCAGTCATTTAACCATTTGGAAAGGGTAACTTTAGAAACTGGTAATCCTTTCTTAGCATCAGCATGAGATACAAAGTGTTGGTGAGACCTTCTAAATTCTTTTGTTCTGTCCAAATAGAACCTCAACTGTCTGTGAACATCGAGTTTATGCAACATGTATTCCAGCTCATTAGAATGATTACTGAAAAAGGTTGGAAGTTCAATAGTTTGGTTCAGATTAGTCTCAGAACACACCTTTGGCAGGAATGAAGGTTTAGCCCTCAGTGATGCTCTGTCTGGGTGGAACACCAAATATGGGAGTTTGATAGAAAGAGCTTGGAGTTCAGATACCTTGTGTGCTGAGGAAATGGCCACCAAGAAAACAGTCTTCCAAGAAAGAAACTTCAACTGACAGGATGATGCAGGCTCAAAGGGGGGAAGAATAATATGTGATGGCATAAAATTTACATTCCAGGCAGCAAAGGGTTATCTAACAGGTGGCCTAAGATGAATGGTGCCCTTAAGGAAGGCCCTACATAATCTGTGAGACATCATATTAGCACCTTCAGCTCCAAGGTGAGAATTCGAGATAGCAGCCAACTGATCTCTAATTGTGGCAGCTGCAGCACCTTCATGAAAAAACTTAGATAGGAATTCCAGTATACTAGCAATTGGGGCAACATAAGGATCAATGTTATTCTGGGATGCCCAAAAGGCAAATCGCTTCCATTTACTAGCAGACAACTTTCTGGTGGAACCCTTATGCAAAGGTACAAGGATGTGTTGCACTTCCGAAGAAAAATCTTGTGACCTGGCTAGGCAGGGAATCGGCGCAGCCAGGCTGTCAGTCTGACGGAACGAAGGGAGGGATGGAGAGCCCCTGATGAACATGTCAGTAGGTCTGGAACTGAGTCCAGAATCCAAGGTTCCTCCAGTTGATAAGAGTCGGAGGAAGGGGAATCAAATCGGATGAGGCCAAAAAGGGGCTATTAAGATTATAGTCCTTCCCAGGGTTTTGGCTTTCTGCAAGAATTTCAGAATCAGGTGTAGGTGGAAATGCATATAGGAGTCTCGGGGGCCAATCGTGTACGAGCGAGTCCCTTGGGCTGTCTCCTGGAGGGAAATTCAGGGCAAAGTAGCTTCTGCATTTGGCATTCATAGGGGATGCAAACAGGTCGCAGCAAGTCTGGCCCCATCTGCGCAAAATCATCTCCGCAACTTCATTTTTGAGGGACCACTCATGCGGTAAAAGGATGGCTCTGCTCGGTATGTCCACTATCACGTTGGATTCCCCCAGGATATGAGTTATCAGAAAGTGCCCTGTGGATACAGCCCACTGCCAAGTTCTCAAGGCATCTCGACACAGGGGGTAAAGACTTGGTTCCCCCTTGCTTGCTGATGTACCAGACCACTGACATGTTGTCTGTCTGTATCGCAATCGTCCCTAGAGGCAGAGAGTCGTGGAAGTGCTGCAATGCCAAAAGCACCGCTCTCAGCTCCAGAACATTGATGTGCAACTGTGACTGTCTCCGACCAGGTGCCTTTGGCTATTCTTCCCTGAACCCCCCCCCCCCCGAACACCCTATCAGAGAAGTGTCTGTGGTCACCGTGGCTGATGGCGGGGGAAAAACAAATGGACAACCCACTGTAACTTTTAGGGTGGTCGACCACCAGTGAAGATCTTTCTTGCAAGAATCCGTAATCATGATTAAGAGTGACATGGGAAGTTGGTGGTAAGACCACTGGGTGAATAGTAACCATTGAAGAATCCTCATGTGCATACGTCCCAGTGGAACCGCTATGAGCGCAGCTGCCATGCTGCCTAGTAGCTTCAATACTTCTCTGCAAAATATCAGAGACTTGGTTTCAGAGAGTGGTTATTTTGTCTGGGGGCAATCTTACAGTGGTGGTGGTGGTGGTGGTGGTGTCTAGTTCTGCTCTGATAAAGGAGATAGGCTGCGATGGTGACAACGTAGACTTTTCGAAATTGATAGTGATGCCTGAGAGCAGAGATTGAGAGTATGATCCCTGGACAGAATTAGTCGATGCCTGGAGGGGGTGGGTAAGGAGCCAGTCGTCCAGATACAGAAACACTTGGAATCCTAGACGCCTCAGGTGAGCCATAACCACTGCCATGCATTTGGTAAACACTCTGGGGGCTGTTGTGAGTCCAAAGGTCAGTCCTCAGAATTGGTAGTGACTGGCTCCCAGCCGGAAACGCAAATGATCTCTGGATGGCCTGGCCATTTTGATATGGTAGTAAGCATCCTTGAGCTCTATCGAGCACATCCAATCACCCACTCTGAGGAATGGGAGAATAGACTGAAGCGTGACCATCCGGAACTTCTCCTTCTTTAAAAATGTGTGGAGTCTGCTGAGATCCAAGATGGGCCTCCAGTACCCTGTCTTCTTTGGAACTAAAAAGAATCTGGAGTAAGTCCCGGATCCTATCTGGTCTGCTGGGACTGGCTGGATGACTTTTCTTGCAGCCTCTGAATTTCTATGGCTGCCTGATCCCTGAGAATGGGTGGAACATCTGAGTTTTTTTCCCCCACAGGTGGGCTTTTTAAGACTGGGATGATGTAGCCTCTGGTAACTATGCTTTGTACCCAAGAATCTGTTGCAATTCCTAGCCAGGCATCTAGATACAAAGCCAAGCGACCCCCAACTTGCTTCCACAGCAGGACAGTTGGACCTCCTTTCAGGAGCGCTGATAGGGCTTACCAAAGAACTGATCTCTATCGCCCTGGTTCTGCGGACCCCCTCTGCCACTGGGGCAGCGTCTTCCATTACCACCCCTTCCTCTACCCCTGGAGGGGGGTTCACTATACATGTTCTGGAAAGCTCCTTGGGACCTTCGGAACCACATTTCCCCACCTTTCTGCCCTTTGGGGTATGGTCTGGTAGGGGTGGAAAAACAAATTCCTACGGCAGATAGTCTTTCCCTCTTGCTCACACCTAGTGAGAATCTCCTTGACTTTAGAACCAAAAAGAGAAGAGCCATCGAATGGGGTGTTGATAAAGGAAGACTTTAAGGCTTCCGCAAAGCAGCATAAGGGCATCCAGGATGGTCTCCGAAGAGCTATCGCTGAACCCGCTGCCCGACTCAAACCATTGGCAGCAAAGGTAATGAGCCACATGGACGAGTTCACTATGGAGTTAAGGGTATTAAGTTGTGCTGTGACCTTCTCCAAGACCGCTCCATCTGTATTACCCTGCAGAGCATCTCCAAGCTTTTTAAGGAGATCTCTTTGAAGAGGGGTAAAATGAGTCGAATAGTTAAGCAATCGCATAGCAAAGGTCACAGAACTAAAGATGCATTTCCCGTATCTGTCCATCGTCCTGGAATCCCTATTGGGAGGATGGACAGTAGAAGAGGTTTCTGACGTCTCTTTCTTGGTGGCTGCCGCCACTACCATGGCATCAACCGGGACTCCCTTAGTGAGAAACGTCTTGTCTTGGGGAGAAGTGATGAACTTGTTGGGCCTCCGAGGGACCAGTTCCATCGAATCAGGAGACTCCCACGTCCGTCGAACAACCAAATCCATCAGCTCGTCAAAGAGTGGAGTCACCCAGGAGGTGAAAGGTTGAGACACAAAGGCCTTCAAGAGCACCGACTCATCCTCAAGTAGGGCTAACGGACTGCCAGTTACCCCTCTGCTTTAGGACTTCCAGGATATCAGCAAAGGAGACATCCTCCAAGGGGGACCATGGGGACCCTTCCGATTCCTCCAAGTCCGTGTCTGATGTCAAAGACTCCTGCGGGGAATCTAAATGCCTCCTCTTACAAAGTCTCTCCCTGGGAACCTCATCAGTGGGGGCTTTTGGTAAGGTCTCAGTAGAGCAAGGGTCACCCAATGGGGTTACCCGAGGCTCCGGGTCTCAACGCTTCACAGGGACCTGCGATGTAGAGGTAGAAAGCGGCACCTTAGGGAAGGAGGAGGTGGGACCGGACGACATGCGTGTCTTAGAAGACATAACCCTCCTCATATCAAAGGCACCACTCCTCCACAACCCAAGGAAACCGCCAGTTCTGAAGAAGACGGCAACTTCCCCGGTGTCGAGACAGTGGGCTCTGAGCCAGAGGATGGAGCTGAACCCATCCGCGCCAAAGCCCAGAGGGGAAGGGTCGGAACAGACACATCGGTTCAACTCTCTCCCCTGGAACCAACAAGAGAGTGTCGGCTCCCAGACTCTTCCAAAGGAACCGAAGACGTCAGGGTTGATGGAGCTGAGGGCAGTGGAACAGGCCTCAGCTCTGAAGGCTCCACAATCATCAGATCCTCCTCCCCCAGCTCCAAAAGCCCTACTCGGCTCAGAGGAGGAGCAGTCAAAGCAGGTGGAATGCTCGTAGGCCCCGAGGCGGATTGGGTCGAGGCCAATAACAATTTAGCAAGTACCAGGTTCTCGAGAAGCCTCTGCACCACCCGGTCCACATCCGCATCAGATGGGGTCCTCGAACAGCGAGTCGAAGGAATCGAAGACGCCACTGACTGAAGGATAGGTGACCACAAGGTTTTAGAGACTGGCTCCAAGACTGGGGACCGGCTCCAAAACACTTGCTCGGTGCACGGCTCTGAAGACTGCGGAGCTGGCGACCACACCTTAACAGCAGGGCTCGGAGCCGATGACTTGGGCTCCGAAGACACCTTAGAAGACTTCGACCGCTTCGATGACTTTAGGTCAGCCTTGTCAAAGAACTCTTGGAAATCTGGCTTCAATAGGCCTCTATCTACCAGTTTCCTTAGTCTCTCCAGCAAAACCCTACTACTGAAGGAATGACAGATAGAGCAATCCTCCTGAAGGTGAACAGGCCCCAAACAATAAACACAATCTCCATGGGTGCCCGTAATGGACATCTTCTGCCCGCATTTACACTTATTGAAGCCATATTTCTGCTTTTCTTTATGGTCAGACATCATAACCAACAGTAACACCACTGAAGAAAATATAACTGCAAGTCTAAATTGCAAAATAGTCTAAGTTGCCAGATCCCTGAACAAAATAACTAAGAACACTCATAAACCTTTCTGAAGAAGTTCATTTGTATTAAATCGAACGAACACGTTAAAAAACGAGATTGTGGCGTCAGTTTTTTTTCCCTCACCAGCAGTGTTTTTAGTTATTTGGTTTGGATTAGTTTCTTCGTGGTTTAGATCCCTCAACAACTTACTCAAATAAGAGTACAGATATAACTAAGCACACTGTCTTATCTTAACAGACACGCTAATCTCAGACACCAACACTCTAACACACTTTTAAGTAATATAAAGAACAACAAGACGTTATCCACTACACTAATGCTCTAATAGCACTAAATCACACTATTAAAGATATAAAGTCACACTAATAAGTATATATAAATGGATAGGGAATAACAAAAGAAAAGGCCAAGGCCTAAGAGCAACCGCTCTGATAATGACGAACTCTAAATAAAGATTTTTAAGGCTAAGTTGCCCAAAAAAAACAGTACAGATATACATTCTTTTATCTAATAATAACTGTCAGCAAAAATATGCCTAAAAGGAAAATAAATGTAAATAACTGGCCCAAGCTCTCCAGACGACCTCCGATCTGTTGCAGCGGCAAACTAGATCTGGGGTAGGACAGAGAGCATCATGGGATAGGGACCTGGCCTTGAGCTACTCGGAGATCTTTAGCTAGTAAAGCGGCCGACTCGGAGCCGATAGTTCAGCTCCAAACCCATGTGTAAGAATAAATGGCGAGATTGAACAACTTCACATTACTAGGTTATCAGTCAGAAGAGTGCAGACCATTACAAGCCTAACCAATAACCAGATGTCAAAATCAAACCATGCATGTTATATCTGTAAAAGAAGGACAATAACTATTAGGAAAAAAGGAAAAATGTGAATCTTACCAAGCTACTTTAATGTGGCTTTCATAGTATGTTTTAAGAACATTTCAACTTGTGTCAAAAAGCTTGGCAAGCAATGAATATCTGCAACTCTGGAGTGGACAAAAAGCAAAGCAAGCTGGTCCTTGCCTCTGTCAAGACTCAAACTTTGCACATTTAAAATAGAAGATAAAGGCTTGTTTTGGTGGTAACTCATGTTACAATCTTCAAAACAAGAAGAATACTTAGTAGTAGCAAATTCTGTAAGGCAAAATAAAGAAATGCAGGTAAAGTAAAACATCATGATAAGTCTTGGTTAGCCTACAACTCTGACTTAATACAAACAGGGTGAGGGCATATATCATCTACTAAAAACTTGCTGAGATAAATATTTGAAAAAGTGATCTAAAGGGTTGGATTTGGGGGTTAACTCAATGCCTTTAACACCCTTTTTGGTAAATCTGCATTGGACATCAATGGTTTCTTATGTCATGGCACAGATATATGAAGAACTACCACCAAGACTGTCTAGGATACACTGCAATAGATAACTATGTTTTGTCACCTGATATTTATTATTTTAATAAATAAATAAGTTACAGATTACAGGTGGTCAGCATGCAAGGTACCCTAAGAGATGGAAAAATATACTACTACTGCTCACGAAGTGTGAACTACTCAAGAGCGGCTGCCACTTGCTTGTTAGTATGAATATCCAAAATCTTTCTGTATTTGAAATGAGCATGCAAAAATCTAGCAACTTGCAAAAAATGCATGTTATCAGTAAGTGCATTGCAATATGAACAGTTTGAGCAATACTAGGGGTTGTTTATACTATTTGTGGTGCTAGAGTAGAAAAAAATATTTAAAAATGTGACACATTTTTTCTCTCATTTCAGAATGTTGGCACATTTGTAAAGCTCTAAAAAGCTTCACAAACTCTGCAGTATATGTGCTTCTTGGGCATAAATGTGTGTGCAACTTTGTGATCTTTCTCCGTAAATGAAATAAACAGGAGATAAAAGAAAAGAAATGTATGAAACTTACAATAGCAATATAAAATGTAACATCTTGCTTCTCTGCAACAGGAAACCAGAGGCCATTGAAAATGTGACTAAAAGACTGTGAAAGGGGCCAGATGCAGTTAAACCATTAGTAGATGTATTGGAAATGTTGCATTTTATTTTCTGCAGTTCTCTGTGTGGAGGAAAAGCCTGATGTAATTAACTCTGGTTCCTGAGAAACTACTCCAGTACATGTAGGAATTTAAATGTGGAGAAATCCTGATTAGTTACTTTCTCTCAGAAAAATGCGATGGGCTGAACTATATATACACATATATGGAAGTGAAACTAATGTAATGTCAACCTAGTCTTGCTTGGAGCATCACCGTATCCACATCTGCAAAGGTTCGCTATCTGCCATTCTGTTCTGTACAACACATTTACTAACTTAGAATACTTGGAGGCCATATCTCTGCAATACAGGAGAGAGACAAGTGGTATAGCTAGTATTAGTCAGATATTTTTCAGCTATTCCTGTCCTTTCTTGTGCATTATTAATTGCTGCATATATATATATATATATATATATATATATATATATATATATATATATATAAAACCGCGAGTTCAAAGGGTGGGCCTGTCAAGGCTTGTAAGACTAAGGCCAAATCCCATGGCGGCACCACCACTTTCACCGGAGGCTTCGAGAGGAAAGAAGGTTTTACATAATTTTGTAGAAGCCAAAGATCCTAGTCCATCTCCCACATGGAAATGGGAGATGGCTGCCAATTGCACCTTAACTGTAGAAGCACTTGCTCCTTGTCGGAATATCAGAGACAGGAAGTCTAGAATAGTAGGAATAGGAACTGTAAATGGATCCAGGCCTCTATCTTTAGCCCAGACAGAGAAACGTTTCCATTTGCTGTAGTAAATCTTCCTAGTATTCGGCTTATGTGCTGCGGCTAGAATGGCCTTAATAGGAGATGAGATACCGGGAGTCCTAGCCATTAGTGGAACTGGAGCAACCAAGCCGCAAGCTTGAGGTTCACCAGGTTTGGGGGCTGGAATCCCGCCGGATGCGAAATCATGTCTGGAATGGGATCCAGTATCCATGGCGGAGATACACTGCGAAACCGCAGGTACGGGAACCAGATCTGGCGAGGCCAGAATGGGGCTAGGAGGATAACTCTGCTCCCCGACGGGCTTTCTGTATGAACTTGGTCATGAGCGGAACGGGTGGATAAGCATAAAGTAGACCGGGCGGCCAAGCATGGACTAGAGCGTCTCTGGGATTCTACCCTTCGGGGGGGAAGTATTGCGAAGTACTCACTGCATTTTGTGTTGAAGGGACAAGCAAAAAGATCGCAGCAAGGCCAACCCCATTTGCGGAAGATCTGCTTCGCAACTGATGGATTGAGAGACCCCACGTACGGAGTGAGAATCACTCTGCTCAGTTTGTCCGCCAAAATGTTGGACTGATCCGGAATGTGCGTTGCTACCAGAAAGCGGTTGGTGGATATCGCTCATTCCCACACTCTCATAGCCTCCCGGCAAAGTGGGTAGGACTTGGTTCCTCCTTGCTTGTTTATGTACCAGACAACTGACATGTTGTCCGTCTGGATTGCAATAGTCCCCAGAGGTAGAAGGTTGTGGAGAGCTTACAACGCTAGAAGCACCGCCCTCATCTCTAGGACATTGATATGCAAAGTGGTCTCCAGGGGAGTCCACGTGCCTTGGACGGTTCTGCCCAAACAATGCCCTCCCCTCCAGAGGCGAGAAGCATCCGTGTTCAGTGTGGCTTGGGGGGGGGGGCAACAAAAGGCCTCCCTTCCTTCAGCTCTGGGGCGTGGAGCCAACAAAGAAGGGAGTGCCTGCAAACTCTGCTCAGAGGAATCGGAGTATTCAACGGCTGGAGTAGCAGGGACCACTGAACTTGAAGGGTCCACTGCAGAATCCTCATTCGCAGACGCGCGTGAAGGGCGAGACTGATCGCTGCTGCCATAGATCCTAGTGCCCTCAGAACTAATTCCGCCTCCGGGGCCGGGCTTTGAAGAAGAATTAGCACCTGACACGACAAGCTATTTATCCTGTCTGCAGTTAGCATAGCTCGAGAAATACGGGTATCTAACTTGACCCCTATGAACTCCAGGACCTGTACGGGGCAAAGAGGATTTCTGGAGGTTTACAGAGATGCCTAAGCTCTGGGCAAGGGTCAGAGCATAATCTCTTGCCACGCAGAGCTGATGCCCGTTGGTGGCAGTAAGGAGCCAGTCGTCTAGGTACGGAAAGACCTGAATGCCCTGAAGTCTCAGGTGGGCTGCAACCACTGCCATGACCTTGGTGAACACCATATATGGAAGTGAAACTAATGTAATGTCAACCTAGTCTTGCTTGGAGCACCACCGTATCCACATCTGCAAAGGTTCGCTATCTGCCATTCTGTCCTGTACAACACATTTACTAACTTAGAATACTTGGAGGCCATATCTCTGCAATACAGGAGAGACACAAGTGGTATAGCTAGTATTAGTCAGATTTTTTTCAGCTATTCCTGTCCTTTCTTGTGTATTATTAATTGCTGCATATATATATATATATATATATATATATATATATATACACACACACACACACACATATATGTGTGTGTGCATGCTCACGATCAAGCATGTTGTGTGATCAGCACTTTCCCTACTTCTTTAAGTTTTAGTTATTCACATTTAAGATCTTGTGACTGTCAATTCATTAATTATTGGAGATTACATATCTGAGAAGAAGGTATTATTTAGCACTGTAAACTGGTAAGCTGTGGAATTGGGCTCCAATTAGCTAGCTCTCTTAAGCATACTACTAATGAAATATCATTTTTATTTATTTTATTTTATTTATTTTACATTTGTTGACCAGGCTAGTCTAGCTGGAGACATGTCCATTTTCAATAGAGGCCCGGGGAGAAAAGCTCCAAGAATCATACAGAATTTTTTTTACAAAGTTAAAAACAGGAGTTATACAGATAATAGAAATAGCAATATTATAAAAAATGTTTTTTTTTTTTTTTTCCTTCTTCCTCTTCAAATAGTACAAATTGGTGTTACCATGGTCATTTTGTAAGGTACAGAGTAGAATTAACATGGTCATTTTGTAAGGGACTGAGGTATGATGTAGATATATACTTGTAAGATATATACAATAATGCAGTTTATTGATACATAAAAGGTAGCTAGTAAGGGATGAGGTGGGATAAGTGAATATGAGAAGATTTAGTCAGGGTTAGTACAGGTACATAGCCAGTGATTGTTAAGGTAGAGTTTCAAATTTGTTTTGAAAACTGAGAGAGAAGTTTGAGATGTGATTTCAGAGGGAAGTTTATTCCAAAGTTTTCATACAGAGTTAGAGAACAAAGACTCACCTGCTGTGTTGTTGGGTTTAGTAGTATTGATCAGTAGTTTGTTAGAGGAGCGTAGAGATGTGAGGTTTTTATAAGGTGTAATGAGGCTAGAGAGTACTGGAATATTGTTAGGTAGATATAGTCTTATGGGCTATTATAAGCTGGTGATATTGAAGCTGATTAAGAAATTCAAGCCAGTTTAAGATTTAGACAGTGATGGGTTCTGTAAGGAGAGCCTGTAGAAAATCTAGCAATATTATTATAGGAAGTAGTTAGTTTCTTGATGTTGTTTTTTGAGAGATTAGTATAAATGGGAGATGCGTAAAGCAGGGTGAATATTAGGTGGGTTCTGGCTATAGCAGTCTTAGCTGCTGGTGTAAGATAAGGTTTAATTCTGTAGAGGGATCCCAGTTTTTTGTTGACTGACTTTATTGTAGTGTTTATGTGAGTATCAAAGTTTAGATTGTTGTCTATTGTTATTCCTAGAAGTTTAGTGGTAGGGTTAGGAGAGATAAGAGTACCATTGTTAGAAGTGAGACTGAAAGGTAGAGATGTGGACTTTTGGGTTGGTGAGAAGAGTAGCAGTTTAGTTTTTTTGGGATTCAGGAGGAGGCAGCATTGAGAAAACCATAGTTCAACAGTGTTGAATGCTTTTTGGGTAAGAGACTGTAGTTCAATTTGAGAAGAGGCTGAGCAGATTATGGTAGAATCATCTGCATACTGAATGCAGGTGGAGTAAGGAATGGCTGTTTGCAGGTCATTAATGAAGATGGAAAATAAGAGTGGGCCTAATATGGATCCTTGAGGGACACCGAGAGAGACAGGAAGGTGATCGGATAGTTTATTTTTCCAGAGTACAGCCTGGTGACGATTATCAAGGTAAGATGTAAACCAGTTCAAGGCAAGAGGATCAAGTGAGAGAGTATTCAGTGTATGGAGTAGTAGTTGGTGGTTAACCATGTCAAAAGCTTTGGATAAGTCAATGAAGACTGCAGATGAAAGACAATTATTGTTACGATTATTGTTGATGCTGTTTGTGAATGATAGCAGTGCAGTGGTGGTACTATGGTAAGGTCTGAAGCCATGTTGACAGTTAGCGAAAGTAGGTTGTTCTGGAGAAGGTGGTTGAGTAGTTGTTTATGGATGCATTTTTCCATAATTTTTGCAATAGGGGAAAGTAAAGCTATGGGGCGAAAGTTAGAAAAGTCATTGGAGCTCCCACCTTTGTGTAGTGGGATGATGTGTGAAATTTTCCATATTGAAGGGACAGTTCCTTCACTTATTGTTCTATTTATCAGAATAGAAATAGGGTAGGCAATGGCTTTAGCTCCTTTTTGCAAGAATTCTGCTGGGAGTTTGTCAGCTGAGGGGGTGGTAGCTTTTAACTTATGTAAAAGAGAGGAAATGAAGGAGGTAGATACTGGTTGGAGGTGAAATAGAGGAGGTGGATTTGTAGAGGAAGTGGTCAGATTAGATATGTCAGGAGATAGGTGGCTAGCTAGAGTTTGGATGGTATCAGTGAAGAAAGAGTTAAAGGCATTTGCTGTTTGTGTGGGATTCTCAGGGTTAGAGCCTAGTGGGTTAGGTGTTATTAATTGGCCTGGATAAAGAAGATTATTAATAGAAGTCCAAAATTTTTTGGGTTCTTTGAGAGAGGTTTGCTGTAGCTGAAGAAAATTCTTTGTCTAGAAGTATGGCTTTTTTTGTATTGTTTCTATGTTCGCTAAAGGTTTGGCGGTCTGTTGCATTCTTAGTTGTACGCCATTTTGCCCAGGATTTGTTTCTAAGTTGGATTTTTTGTTTAGTATTGTTAGTGAGCCAAGGGGCTGGTTTAGCTTTAATTCTAATAGAGCAAATTGGAGCGTGGTGATCCTGGGTGGCTAAGAATGTGGAGTTAAAGTATTCCACTCCTTCATTTAGAGGGAGATATTTTAATGGTATCCAATTACATTGTCTTAGTTCTGTTTGGAAAAGTTCTGGGTTAAATTCCTTTTTAGAGCGTATTGTTCTGAGAGTGTTAGAGAATATTATGTTGGTTTTATGTCTGATAATATATGTAAGTGAGTGGTCACTTATATCATCTGGAAGGGTTCCTGTTGTATAGGACTGCTGAGGATTATTAGTAAGTATCCAATCCAGGGTACTTTCTTTGTTATTGAGTCTATTATTTCTGATAGGGGAGTTTATAAGTTGTGAGAAGCCATACAGGTTAATGTGGGTAGAGGGATTAGTATTAGTACAGGAATTTCAATCTATATTAAAGTCACCGAGGACCATGGTTTCTTGCGGGAGATTAATAGAAAGCCAGTTGAGGATATGCTCTAGTATATTGCTGTTATTTCCTGGGGGAAGATAAACGCAGATAATATTTATGGCTTTACTTGTGTTTACCTGAAGTTTACAGATAATACTTGTTACTTACACTTGACTAAATCTTAAATTGCACATAACTGGTGTGTCTGATCTATTGCCATAGCTATACAGGTGATGGTCTTACTAAGCCAGGATAAAAGATGCAAGGAACTAGATAATTCTACTAGACTTCCCTAAGAACTCTGTCTATATGCATCTAAAAATGCTAATTTGTTTGGAAGGCAATTACCATGCACAGGGGGCACTGGACGGCATTGCGACTCAACAAGAGAGATTAAAAAGGGGTGTGGGGTACTAGGCCAAAGACACAGCTGTATAAGTGGTCAAAGTGCAGTCCTACTCCAGGTATGGAAGTTGGATGTCCAAACCAAAGGTAACAGTGCATCTTACAAAACTCAGCTTGGCTCCAGCAGCCTAAAGTTGACTTTTCCTTTTTTACTTTACACTTTTGGATAGCAGAGGTGTAACATGACAAAACACATCACTGGTGGTCAGCAAATCTGTTTGGTGCAGTGCAGCAGATTCAAGGACCAAAGCCTCTGTCCCTCACATACCCAGGTGGTATACTGGTTGGCAGTGTTGGGATTCAAACCCCCTATCAGCCTGATCCTTCAGATTTGTTGGCAAACCGAAGCCTCTGCCCTTCACATACCAAAGTAGTATAGTTGTAGGCAGTGTTGGGATTCAATCCCACTTCAGCCTGATCCTTCACATTTGTTGGCAGTGAAAAAAAAGGCAGCGCCCAGGGAGGCTGCGGCTGTGTCGGCTTGTAGAGAAATGCTCAATCTGTCTTGTTTTACACTTAAACACTGAGAAAATGACTTTCTGGTCTCTTAAATAAAGGTACAGTAACTTACAAAAGTTACTAGAAATCAACTAGCTTTCAGTGCAGTGTTGCTGGTTGGATTCACTGCAGTCTGTGAAGTATTCGGGGCCTACTTCACTATTAGAACTCCTGGACCTTTGTATTTTAAACCAGCATGCTCGAATGTGCTTAAAACAGGAAGGTGGTCCTGGAACACTCCGGATAAGGTACAAGAGGAAAAGATGTCACAGAACCAGGAAGAGGTTGCAGAGCTAGGATTGCTGGTAAGCTGAAGACTAATCCTCACAGGCCTATACTGCCATCTGTACTGCTATCTAATGTGTGCTCCAATTGACAACAA
Organism: Protopterus annectens; assembly: GCF_019279795.1. Classification (NCBI taxonomy): domain Eukaryota; kingdom Metazoa; phylum Chordata; order Ceratodontiformes; family Protopteridae; genus Protopterus; species Protopterus annectens. The sequence goes on from NC_056738.1 coordinate 201,769,845, forward strand.
GATGGACTTTTTAACGCTAACCTCTCCACAAAAATGGTGAGAAATACCGGTTTACTGATATTTACTGAGATATGACTGCATAGCAAGATCAGTGATAGTGCTGTTAACTTAAAGGGTTTCACACGCTTATGGGCAAAAAGATGCCAAGCCTTGTGTGGAAAGGCCAAAGGAGGTGGAGTCTGTATCTACATTAATGAAAGATGGTGTAAGAACTGCGAGATTGTACAGACACACTGCTCTGATGATCTAGAGATGGTGTAAGAACTGCGAGATTGTACAGACACACTGCTCTGATGATCTAGAGTTCTAGTCCTTAAAACGTTGACATTTGTACGAACCCAGGGAGTTTAATGGAGTCTATGCAACAGTAGTTTGCATTCCACCCAGTGCTAATATCACTGGAGGCCTGAACAAACTACACAACATTATCTCTGAGCTACAGAGTAAAAACTCAGACTTTGCACATGTGGTAGCAAGTGGCTTCAATCGAGCTGATCTAAGAGAGGTGCTGCCCCACTATTATCACTATGTAGACTTTCCCACAAGAAATACAAGCATTTTCAACAGGGCATGCACCAACATAAAAGAAGTCTACAAGGCAAAACATCAACCTAAAATAGGAAGCTCCGATCACCTTATAGGTTCATAGTTAGGTACTAGGCTATCGGCCCAAGGGCCTACGTAAGCCTAGCCAGCAAGGTTCCACAGCTTACTCCACCCAAGAAAGTTATTTTCCTGTGCCACTGTCCAGCAGACACAAGTGATCCCCGGGGTGTATTTCCTATTTCCCATCCACTCAAGATTTTTCTTGAAGAGTGCTAATGAAGAACTTTGCTCGACATAGATGGGAAGCTTGTCCAGAGTATAGGAAGTCTCTGGGAACGGAATCTATCCCTCCAGCGTGTCTTGTTTAGTGTGGTGACAAGGTTTAGGTCCCTAGAGCGTGTAGCTCAGAGGGATTGAGATTTCTTTAGGTGCAGCATGTCCAACAGCTCTGGGTTTGACAAAGCTTTATATGTTAGGCAGAGATCACCTTGGAGTAGGTGATATGCTACGGAGTAAAGCTGGAGTTTTTTGAGGAGGTCAGTGTAGGGCATTTGAGGCCAGTAATCCTCTTTGTGAGGTACCTCTGTGGCCTTTCCAGCTGCTGCAGATGTCTTGTGAGGTACATTCCAAAAGGGACGTTATACTCTATATATAATAGGTCTAATGAGTGACGAGTAGAGGGGAACAATGACCTCTTTTTTCCTGGATGAGAACCCTTTTATGATAGGGTGTGCCACGTAGAAGGACTTCCTGACTACTGTGGTGATGTGACTATCAAAGGAGAAAGACTACTGTCCACCTGGGTCCCAAGGTCTCATCACGCATTCGGTGTTAAGTAGACTGCTGCCTATGTGGTAGTTCATGGGTACAGAGCTTTTACCAAAGGGGATGACACTGCACTTTTTGGCATTGAGCTTGAGGCCATGGCTCTGACACCAGGCATCTGTCTCAGTGAGGCCCTTCTGTAGGATGTCCACATCATTTGGGGACTTGACTATGCCTCCTAGTTTGTAGTCATCTGCAAACTTCGTTAGCCAGAGGCCTTCTGTGTTAGCTTGTACTTCAGAGAAGTAGATACCAAACAGGAGAGGTCCCAGGAAGGAACCCTGTGGTACTCCACTTGTCACTGCTTTGAGGTAAGATTTGGAGTCTGCAACTTTTACAGTGTGTGTTCCGTCAGTGAGCCAGTTGGCAACCAGTCTTGTGACGTAGGGATTTATACCTAGTTTAGTGATTTTAGCTATAATTCCAGAATGGGGGATGGTGTCGAAAGCCTTGGCAAGGTCAAGATAGGCTGTGTGAACCAAAATCCACACTACTTACAGGAAAGGTAGGAAACAGGCTTACAGTTTTTTTTTTTTGTTCACAGAAAAGTAGCAAAAACAGTACTAAAAACAATTCACATGCAGTGCAAGCTAGCACACGAGTATGCAGCAATATTGCACCAAGCACAGTTTAAAAAAATGTAATTTATTTTATTTATTTATTTTATTTATTTATTCCAGTTTGATTACCGGGGAAGTCCACTGGGTCAACATGGCCCATTTTCAGTGGAGGCCCGGGAAGAAAAGCTCCGAAAATGCATAAAAAATATTACATACAGAATTTCAACACAATCAAGAATTTAGAAAGCATTAAACATTTTGCAGAATACGATTTCAATGAATACAGGACAGTATGAGAGTACAATTCATAAGTTACGGTTACTACATTTGCATAGTATAGCAGTATTTCTTAGAGATTCCTAAAGGATAGTTAAGGTTGAAAGGAAGGAGAAATAGTGGTAGCGTTTTGAGTGAAAGAATTAGAGATAGAAATTTGTGCTCTATATTTACAATATTTACATGTTTTGTTGAGCAGGTATAGTTATGGGAGTAGAAGGATTGTGTAGTTACTTACAAGTTTTGTTGAGCAAGTACAGCTGTAGGAGTAGAAAGATTGGAGTAGAAGGATTAGGTGGCATTTACCAGTTTTGGTGATCAAATCTAGCTCTAGGGGTAGAAGTAGTAGAAGTAGTTAAGTAGAGGGATAAAGCTGCAGGAGAATTGCAGGGAGAGATAGATATAGTTGAAAGAATAAGTCTATAGGAGGAAGATAGGGTAAATGTATCAGAAAGAGGAGACTCTTATACTAGAAGTGGTCCCAGACTAAGTAGGCAGGAGGCAGGGGCATTTCTATTTAGTAGACAGGTGTTTGAAAAGTAAGGCCTTGTAATTTTCAGTGTTTGGAGTCGTTCTAAGTGGGGGTAGGGAGTTCCATTTGTTGCCAGGGGCATAGGAGAGGAGCATCTGGCCGGCAGGATGTTTAGGTTTGTGGATAGAAATTAAGTTCTGATGTTCAGATCTAAGGGCTCTGTTGGGAATATAAGGTGGAAGGATATTGGGTAGAGCAGGGCATTTAGCAGGATAAAATATGAGTGAGTGTGCTATGGAGAGTTGTAGGTAATCTAAGTGGTTTGGTAGTTCTAGCCAGTTCAGGGATTGTTGGGGGAGGCAGCGATGAGTGGAGTTTTTGGCTTTGGGGGCAAATTTAGCGATTTTATTGTAGCAGCTTTCTAGTTTAGAGGTGGTAGAGGAAGACAGGTTGGTCAGGAGAGGTGCACCATATTGTAAGGAAGGAAGGAGAAAAGTAGAGGCCAGAGTGTGCCTTGTTGTGTTAGAGAGAAAGTGGTTGTTCCTCTACAACGTACCTAGCTTTTGGTGGGTTTTTTTTATGTTTTGTTGTACATGTATATCGAACTTTAGTTGTTCAGCAACAATTATGCCGATAAGTTTAGCGGAACTGACGACTTCTATAGGTGTGTTTGTTTGGCTGAGGATTTTGAAGTCACGTTTATTGAAGGAGTAGTTCTTAGAGGGTGAGAATAGAATAATTTTGGATTTGCTAGCGTTGAGAGATGTGGTTTTGGTGCATCCAGTTTTCAGTTTTGCAGAAGGCAGTCTGGGTTTTAGACAGCAGTTCAGGGAGGTTTGAGGCAGAGCAGACTAGGGTAGAGTCATCTGCATGATGAATGATTTTGGGGTCGGGTATAGCAGTGTGGAAGTTATTGATGAAGATGTTAAATAGCATAGGACTGAGGATGGATCCCTGTGGGACACCAGTGGGGGTGGGTAAGAAAGAAGAGATGGTGTTTTTCCATTTGACTGCCTGAGATATTTCTGATAGGTAGCTGGAGAACCAGGAAAGAGTTTTTGGTAAGATGTGAAGGTTAGAGAGATGGTAAAGAAGATGGTTATGGGAGATGGTGTCAAAAGCCTTGGACAGATCGTGTAGAACAGTAGATATTAGCTGTCCAGAGTCTCTGGCTTTATTAACAGTATCTAAGAAAGAGATTAGGGCTGTGTTGGTGCTGTGGCCAGGGCGGAAGCCATGCTGGGTGGGTGCGAGGAGGTTATTTTGTGTTAGAAATGGCATAAGTTGGAGGTGGATGCACTTTTCAAGGATTTTAGAGCTCGGGGAGAGTAAGGCAATAGGGCGGAAGTTTGAGATGCAAGTATTTTTTCCTCCCTTGTGGAGAGGGAGGATGAAGGCTGATCTCCAGAGTTTGGGGATGTAGGATTCTTTTATTGATCTGCTTATAATGATACTGACTGGGAGAGCGATCCCATCTGCGGCAAGTTTTAGATAGGATGAGGGGATGTTGTCAGGTGCATTAGAGCATGGTTTGAGTTTGGATAGGGGTTTTGTTATGAGAGCTGTAGAGACAGGTTTGAGCTCAAATAGAGGAGGATGGTTATTTGGTGGGATTGGCTGGGTTATTGTTAGGAAAGGATTTATTGAGGGCAGAAATGGTTTTGATGAAGAAAGAATTAAATTCATAGCCTAGTTCAAGATCAGTTTTGCTAGGGTTGGGGCAGGGGTTAGATTTTGAGCCTGGATGGACAAGTGAGCTTATAGACCTCCAGAATTGCTTAGGATTATTACGGTTGTTAGACTGGAGCTTAGTGTAGTAGATTTTTTTTTTTGTCTTTGTTGATTAGTTGTTTAGCAAGGTTGCAGAGCTGTTTGTATTGAAGTAATGTGTTGGGCATGTTTTTTGGTGAAGTTTCCATAGTTTGTCCCTTTGGTGCATAATTAGTTTGGTCTCTTTGGTAAGCCATGGAGTTGAATTATATTTGATCCTTTTATTTCTTGGGGGAGCTACAGAGTTTAAAGTATCAAGGAAGACACAGTTGAAATGGTCTATAGCTTTATCAAGGGGTAGGGAGTTTAGCATGTGCCAGCTCATTTGTTTGAATAAATTAGAGAAGGTAATGGGGTTGAAGTTGCTAAGGTTGCAAGTTTGGATAAATTGATGCTGGTAAGGGGAAGAGGTGGTAGAGCGATGGATAAAGGCAGGGAGATGGTCACTAATGGTATCAGGAATAGTGCCAGAGTTGGTTATTCTGTTAGGGTTAGAGACGAGAATCCAGTCTAAGGCTTATCCTGGAGGATTATTTTTGTTAGGTCGGGTGATAGTTTGGATAGTCTGAGTGAAATTATAGAGACTGATGGATGGGGAGGGGCAGTTGAGTTTGTTCCAATCAATATTTACATCTCCTAAGATGCAAGTTTCATAATTGATTTTTGTGGAAGCCTACAGGAGAATTTCTTCTAGTATTGATATATTATTTCCAGGGGAGATGTGGAGGGCAATGAAGCAGATATTTCTGTGCCTGTTTAATTTTAGTAGTCCAGCGGTTAGTTCAGTGTTCTGGAATTATGGAATAGGAATTTGGAGCAGTATTAAGTTGAGAAGATTGGAATATACTAGGGCAGAGTCGCCACCTTTTTTATTAATTCTGTCATTTCTGAGAATGTGAAAACCTTGGGGCAGGATTTCTGAATCAGAGATGGAAGGTCTGAGCCAGGTTTCAGATATAGCTAGGATATCAGGTTGGTTGTGGCTTAGCCAGGAGTGAAATAGGTGAGATTTATTACTAAGACTGAGCGTTAATTGTAAAGATCCTTATGGTATTATGTGGGGTGGAAAGGGTTGTGGGATTATTGGAGTTGTTGCATGTAATGGGGCTAGGATTAGGGTGGATATCATCTGCTAGCATTAGTAAGAAGAGGGAGACATCCTTTTGGCATTTAGGTTTGTAATGTGTAAGGTTGGGAAGGTTACAAATTAGAGTAGGAGACATTATCTTGGCTTTAGAGGAGAAGATTTTAGGATGGAATAGGATCAGAGGATTTGTTTGAATGAGGGAAGGCGAGATAAAGTGGAAATGAAATGCAGAATGAGGGTAGGGGAGAGTTTGTGTGGAGGTAGTTTTTGTTGGAAGTATAAGGCATATCTGGGAGGAATATGAGGTAGCTTGGTGCAAGGGAATTTAGAAGAGAAGGAGGAGGTAGGGGGCATGGGAGTAGTGGTGATTTAAAGAGAACATGTTAAAGAAGAGATGGGGAGGTAAGGATTATGATGAGTGAGAAATATAGACTTTAAAAGAGAGTGTAGGAGTGTATGAGGGAGGGGTTTATGTGGGAGAGTGTAGGAGTGTATGAGGGAGGGATTTATGTGGGACAGGTAATGAGCAGAGTAAAGGTATTTGCTAATTGAGCTGTGGGGGTGTGGTAGTGGGAGAAAAAAGCTGAGAGTACTGGGGGCAGGTTAGGGGAGCAGAGTGAGCCCGCAGTGCGAACAGAGCGGGATGAGCTAAAGAGGTGAGTGCAGCAGAAAAAGTGTAGTTTGCTAGCTATAGTAGAACGAATTTAACCGCAGGTGCCAGGCAAGGTAGAGTAGGTGACATTTCAGGAGGGTATTGTAGAGAAAAGAATGTGTATAATTTAATGTCAGATAGCTCTTAGTGAGATACTAGAAACCAGTAGGAACAAATAATTTAGTGAAGATGAAGTTCTGCTAGCTCTTAGAGTGATTCTAGAAACCAGTAGGGAGAGAGAGAGCTAAGAGGCTAGGGGTTGTATAGGCAGAGACTGCCACCTAGTGGAGAACAGTAACAATTAGCAGGGGAATGACCAAATCTATTGAAGGGTGTAGTAAGTTCTGTGTTGGGGATAAATTAGGGGGGGGGGGGGTAAACCGGTCTGCGGAAAGCTGCTGGAGTGCATACAAGGAGGTCAGGCTTAGAAAGAAAAGAAAATAGCCCAGCTAGGTTACAATAACTATTTCCTTGCTTTAAACACATACATTAGCTCAATCTTATAGGGGAACTCCTTGGAGGTTGTTTGCAGTGTGTCAGGTTAGCAACTGGGATTCAGATGCCCTTGGGAATTAATCAGAAGAAAATCTCCTTTTACTTATAAGCAGGGTGGGAGGGCCCAGGGTTGAAAGTAATTAGCTCAGTCTTGTAGGGGGAACTCCTTGGAGGTTGTTTGCAGTGTGTCAGGTTAGCAACTGGGATTCAGATGCCCTCAGGAATTAATCAGAAGAAAAATCTCCTTTTACTTATATGCAGGGTGGGAGGGCCCAGGGTTGAAAGTATAGAGTGCAGGCTGGGCAGACCGGACCGCAGGACCAGGGTGGAAAAAGCTGTGCATGCTTGATTGAGGGATTCAGAAATTAAATTAAATTAAAAAGGACGAAAAGCAAGTGCAGAAAGAATTTATTAGGTAGAATGTGGTAAAGAGAAAGAATTTATTAGGTAGAATGTGGTAAAGAGATGGGACTGGGGGAGTGTCCCAGATCAAATCAACAGTGGGGCGGGCAACTGCAAAAGCCACCAAATTTAAACTACAAACCAAAAATAGGGAGGGTGGGTGTGGGTGAGAAAAAGCTGTTTCAACAGAGATCTAAGCAACAACGAACAGTACAAACTTTAAAACCAAAAAAAATATTCTCATCTCTGTATATTTATCAGCCTCTCAGAACAGTGAGACAACAGTTTCAACAGAGATCTAAGCAACAATTAAACTCTATAACCAAATAAAAATATACTCAGCTCTGTATATTTGCAGATAATTTGTAAGGCAGTCTCTCAGAACACAGATTCCAGCAATTTGAATGCAGCTGTTACTACACCAACTGAAGACATGGCAGAAAATGGGGGGGGGGGGCAGTTTCAGCAGAGATCTAAGCAACAACTAACAGTACAAACTTTAAAACCAAAAAAAATATTCTCAGCTCTGTATATTTGCCGATCGGTCTCTCAGAACAGAGAGACAACAGTTTCAACAGAAATTTAAGCAACAATTAAATTCTATAACCAAAAAAATATATACCCAGTTCTGTATATTTGCAGATAATTTGTAATGCAGTCTCACAGAACACAGGTTCCAGCAATTACCATCATTCTTCTACCAGCCTAAAAACCTACTCTGATCAGAGAAAAGCCCACAGTGAAGCAGATCAAGGTTTGGCCTGAGGAGGCAATGGAATGCGTCTCCAGGACTGTTTTGAAAGTACTTGCTGGGATGTATTCAGAGAGGCAGCCACATCAGACCAACTGGTAAATATAGATGACTACACAGAAGCAGTAATGGCTACATCTCAAAGTGTGTTGATTATGTATCACCAAAAGTATCACAATTAGAGCCAACCGAAAGCCTTGGCTCACCTGGCAAGGAATACAGCATTCGGGTTAAAAGACAAGGAAGGTCTAAGTGAAACCAGAGCAAATCTAAAAAGAGGCATTAAACAGGCTAAGAGGGAGTATGGAAGGAGGGTACAGAGTCGCTTTGAGGACATGAGGGATACTAGGAGTCTTTGGCAAGGGATACAACAGATCACAGATTATAAAATCAGGGCAGCTCAGTGGGAAGACGGCACTGAATTCCTGAACACGCTGAACACCTTCTTTGGTAAAATCTGAGAGAAAACTAACTTGCCTGTAACTAGGTTAACCACTGACCAGAGTGAGGGGGTGCTCAGTCTTAACTCTGAGGTAGTGAGAGCTCAGCTAAAGAAAGTGAATCACATGAAGGCTGCTGTCTCAGAAAATATACTGGGCAAAGTACTAAAAGGGTGTGCAGATCAACTATGCCCAGTTATGACAGATATTTTCAACACCTCCCTTACTCTAGGAAAAAATACCCTTTTGCTTCAAGGTAACAAATATCATCCCTCTTCCAAAAAAAAGCCAATCCCTCTTGCTTGAATGAGTACACACTGGTTGCTTTAACTTCTAACGTCTTGAAATGTTTTGACAGGAATGTTAAAAAGCACCTGTCAGCAATTCTACCATCAACCTTTGATCCTCTGCAATTCACTTATCGGACAAACAGGTGCACTGCTGATGCCATATCAGTGGCACTGCACCTCTCCCTTGATCATCTAAATGAAAGAAAATAGTTGTGCAAAATCTTACCATAACCATAGAAGTTCTTCTCTTCTATATGCTGCAGTATTCACAACATGGGGGAGTCCGCCTCCGGCTGACTCGGACATCCAGCCAGTTTACCAAAGTCTAAATGCTACTGCAAGGTACGTGCAACGGCGCACCTCACTCAGCATATGTCGGTCATAAAGAGACATCGGGAATAAAGCAGATGTCAGTGTGTACCTACCTCAGAACTGAATGCTGCAAAACATCAGCCTGATAAGTGAGCAACAAGAAACCAGGGATCAGACAAGCATCAGGGAGAAGGCAGGGGGATGGAATACAGCAGCATATAGAAGAGAAAGACATCTAGTATTATGGTAATATTTCACACAGCAATTCTATGTCCTTCTATTCATACAGTATTCTCAACATGAGGGAGAATGCCAAAGCTCATCCAGAGGAGAAAATGGGAAAAGGAGCAGAAACATTTTCCACAAAGCTAAGGAGAACAAAGCTGGTAAACCCCGCTCTGGACTTGGAAATACCATCCAATTTGTAGTGCTTGGTGAAGGTATGAACAGAGGACCAGGTATCCAACTCCAGGATAGAAGGTGTATCCAAACCTTTAAAGAAGGCCCCAGAAGAGGACACAGCCCTAGTAGACTGTGCCCTTACAGGGGAAGACAGATCCTTTCCATTGGCCGAGTAGCAGAAAGAAATGGATTTAGAGATCCAAGAAGAGATAGTTTGCTTGGAAATAGGTTGGCACAGGGCCCTTGGGTGATAGGAGACGAGCAATCTGTCAGACTTACGGATGGGCTTGGTTTTGCATAAATAGTACCCGAGTTGTCTGTGAACATCCAAGGTGTGGGGAATCCTCTCACTGGAGGATTGTGGAAAAGGGAAGAAAATAGGGAAATTGATAGCCTGATTCAGGGATAACTCATTTACCACCTTGAGCATGAAGGATGGGTTAAGTCCGAAGACAAACCTTGTCCCTATGAAAGACAGTGAAGGCAGAAGAGGCCATGAGGGCTTGTAGCTCAGAAACCCTTCTGACAGAGGTAACAGCCACTAGGACAACAGTTTTCCATATGCAGTGTTGCAGGGAGGATGACACTGCTGGTTCGAAGGGGGCTAGCGTAAGTTTTTCCAGGATAAAACTGATATCCCAAGGAGGACACACTGGTTTCCTTGTTGGTCTAATGTGCAGGACTTTAGGAACAGCTTAACTTCCAACCTGAAAGCCAAGGGAGGAGTCAAAGGTATGCATGCTGAAATGGCAGACAGATGTGCCTTGACAGAGGAATATGACAAGCCACTCTTCATTAATTCACACAGGTTAAGATAAAACTACTGGTACCTCTACAGACAATGGTTGCAAATTTTTTTCTAAAACACCAGAAGGAAAACCCCTTCCATTTGGAGACCTAGGATTCCTAGTAGTGGGTTTCCTGGCCTCCTGCAGAACTTGTAGCATGTCCTCAGTGTAAAGGTGTCTAAACGGAATCAAAGCCCTATCATTCACAGAGTCAAGTTTAGGGTCGACATCGGTGGATGTACTAGAGATCCCTTGTCCTGTGTGAATCAGTCCATCCTGAAGAGTAACTTGTGATGATTGCCTTTGGCTAAATGTAAAAGAAGGGGGAACCAATGCTGTCTTAGCCAAAAAGGGGGTCACCAGCAAGATTTTCAGTTGTTCTTGCTGAATTTTCAGAAGAACCTTCTAAATGAGTGGGGGCGTGTAAAGAAACATCCCCTTCCATGGAAAGGATAGAGCATCCACCTTCCATGCCCCAGGATGTTGAAAACTGGCACAATATTTGGGAAGCTGTCTGTTCATGGGGGAAGCAAAAAGATCTATTTGAGGGATACCCCATCGATGGACAAGGTACAGGAAGACATCCCTGTTCAACATCCACTCGTGGGATTGAGTCATGGACCTGCTTAGAGAATCTGCCATCACATTCTGAACTGAGGGAATGCAAACAGCCTGGAGTGAAACCAGAGTCTGCTGGGCTATCTTCCACGTATATAATGCCAGTTTGCAGAGGATATAGGACTTTGTCCATCCCTGCTCGTTGATGTAACAAAGGACTGTGGTACTGTCTGTGAACCACCTTAGGACCCCTGATGAAATCCTGGACTTGAACATTTTTGAGGGCAAAAATCAAAGCTCTCATTTTCTTTATGTTGATATGTTCTTTTGACTGAGGAGAGGATCACACATCCCTGACCTTCCCAGTTTCCTAGAGCTGCACCCCATCCTGTGTCTGATATATCCCTGTACAGATCTTGGGTGGGTGGAAATGGTTGAAGGGGCAGGCCTGGATTTCTAGCGAACTGGAAAATCCACCACTCTAACTCCTTTGTCAAACAGGGTAGGAGGGGGAACAACAAATTCCAGAGGGTGAGGAGTGTTGCTTCCAAACTGTTCTTAGGAACCACTGAAATTTCATGTGTAGCCTGGCAAAGGGAAGCATTGGAATAGTTGCAGCCATGAACCCCAGGAGGTGCAGAAACTCTATGGTAGTCAGGGATTGAAGTGTTATTAGGTCCTGGAAATATGAGGTGAGAGGCGAGATTTTTTCTGGGAGTAAGCAAGCTATCACTCTGCTCGTCTTCCTGATGTGTAGGATCCTGACATGATCCTGGGAGGGGGTCAGTGAAGACTTTTGGAGGTTGATAGTAAATCAGAGCCCACAAAGAAGAGACATTGTGTAGGCAAGGTTGTCCAGGAATATTTCTGGTGATGGTGTTTGGAGGAGCAGATAATCCAAGAATGGAAATATCTGTATGCCCTGCAGTCTGCAATAGGCTATAACAGGGGCTAAACATTTTGTGAATACCCTCAGTGGCGTAGACAGACCAAAGGGCAAAGCACAGAACTGAAAATGAGAGGAAGCCACAGAAAAGTGAAGGAATCTCCTGACCTGTTGGTGAACAGGGGATGTGAAGGTAGGCATCCTTTATGTCCAGTGACACCATGAAGGCCTGAAGTAGAATCAGAGGGAGAAGTGTAGGAAGATTCAGCATGCGAAAGGTGGGAAGTTTCAGAAAGGTGATTAAATGGGATAGGGTCTAGGATGGGCCAAGGCCATCCTTTCTTGGGACCAGAAACATCCTGGAGCAAAATCCTTTTCCCTTTGATTGGATGGCACCTCCTGGATAGTGCCCTGAGAAAGAAGAGAGGACTAAGGGAAAGAATGCCATTTGGTCCTGAGGAGATTGTGGGATTCCCTTGAAAGTAAGATGGGTTTCCCATACCATGAAGTACCATTGGTTGATGATGGAAAGGACCCTAGAGTCCTGGGCTATCTGTTATCAATCTGGGAGGGAAACAGAGAAGTATAAAGAAAGGGGGGGCTAGATGGGTCTGGGGCCTGTTAGTCATAGGCTACCAGGTTTGGCCTGAAAAGGCTGTTTCTGAGTAGTGAAGATAGCAGACTTAGAAGGAGCTGGTCTCCTAGCATCCCTTTTACCTTTTGGTGGGAGAGATTTAGTTGCCTTCCTAACAAAGGTGGTTCTGGCTGGGTAGTTTCTCTGGAAGCGGGGAATAGGAGAGACAAGTATGTGCTTTAAATCCTGGAGATCCTTCCCCTTTTCCTGAAGAGTTTAAAAAAAACTCTGCAGCTGCAGTGCCAAAGGCCTTGTCGTCCAGAAAGGCATCCATGAGCTTAGCTTTGATATCATCTGGTAAAGTTTGTAATCACAGCCATGAATACCTTCTCAGGACAGATCCCGTAGCTGCAGCCCTAGCTGAGGCCTCCACTGCATCATAACTGCATTTGATGAAGTGCCTAGTAACATGGGAGCAGGAATTAAGGATGCTGGAAAGCTTGGCCTTATTGGGAGAATCTGGAAGCTCTGACAGGAGTTTCACTGCATCGGCCATAACAGTCAGGGAATATTAGCCCATGTGAGTCTGATAATTCATTGCTCTAAAGGCCAAAGTTGCAGAAGTATACAGTTTTTCCCCAGCCTCTCCTAACCTTGCTTTCGTCATCAGAGGGAAGCAGGGATGTGAAGGGTAGAAGTTTGGAAGCTTTATCTGCTGCCACTGATACAGTAGCTGGGTCAGCTGAGGGTGCCTTAAAAAGGAACTTGGCATCCTCAGGCACCTTGCAAAATCTGTCAGGGCGCATGGGGGCTGGAGGTTGGGAATCTGGGCAGTTAGAGGCAGCAGTGAAGGCATCCAAGAAGGCCGGTAGGACTGGAGGGACGACTGAAGGATTAGGGGATTCAATCTGTAGGAGGTTGTAGTACCACTTTTGAATCTCAGAAACCTGGCAACAATCCTACATAAAGAAGTCCTTCATCTTCAAAATGGTCTCTCCAAAGGCAATATCTTCCCCAGGGAAATCTGTGCCATTAGATTCCTCCTCTAGGGAGGCATAACCCAGAGAAGAAGCAATATGAGTAGAACAGGCAAGAGATTCATCCTCTGATGAATCTTCCTCCTCAAAGAAGACATCCTCTGCAGGCCTTCAAAAGGGTAGAAGAAGAAAGGGCCTGTGACAGAAGAGAGAAGACTGATGTCTGGAATAGAGCCATGAAAGTATTAAAAAGACCTTGGGTAAAGGCCCGATAGGAACCCTTGTCCTGAGGAGCCAGGGAAACGGGTTTAGTTTTTTGTTGCTTCTTCTTTGGAGCCTCAGGACCTAGGCGATGAAAGAAGAAGGGCCTGACATCAGAAGGCATTCCAAGACGTCCATAAGAATATCCTCATGTACCATAATCTGCATCCTACCACACAGGTCTTCGGAGATAACCAGCCGTGGTTCCCTCCCCGGCTCCCGAATCAGATTCCTGTGAATCCCTCTGGGACATGCTTACAGACTCCTTGATGGCTTCCACCAAAGTACCCATCAAAGGTGGCTCTGCAGATTCTGAAGCAGCCTCTGGGCAGGCCTTCATCAGCCTCAGGAGGGATACCCAGAGTAGGGGGATCAGCTGTAGGATCAGGCCAAGGCTTCTTGGCCTTCTTGAGTTGCAGCTCTTCTGAAGGGCCCGAAATCGGACTCATGTCTCGAGCTAAGCACTTAAGGCACTGATTCTCTAAATGTAACCTAAGAGACAATAGGTGGCTATGGAGGGTTTCAGGAACAAAGGCCTTGCAGATATTGCAGGACGTGTGATCATGGTCTTGGCCTAAGCAAAATAAGCAAAACTCATTTCAGTCTTTATGTGGAATCTGCCTTCCACACTGACACTTGCTCTTCCTAGCTGACATGTACTACCAAGAAAAAAAAACAGTAGCCAAAAGGAAAGAACCCCCCCCCCCCCTACAGAGTACTTCTCTGAAGCAGAAAGGAGAGTTCTCTGGCGAGCGACGACCGGAGCTGGCAGCTGGACAGGCTGCAGGAAAGTTGAGGTAGGTACGTGCTGATGTCTGCACTATACTAGACGTCTCTTTATGGTCGACGTACACCGAGTGATGTGCCCCATCGCAAATACCTTGCAGTAGCATTTAGACTTTGGTATACTGGCCGGACATACAAGTCCACCAGAGGTGGACTCCCCCATATTATGAATATTGCAGCATATGAATAGAAGGACATCAAACTATGTCAGACTGCTGTTCACAGACTTCAGTTCGGAATTTAATACTGTGGTTCCAATACAACCTACCAATAAGCTAATCAACCTTGGAATTTAACAGGCATCTTTGTAACTGGATCTTAGATTTCTTGATCAACAGCCCAGAGGACATGAGTAGGAAATAACACCTTCGGTTGCATAATTCTCAACATCAGTGTTCCTCAGGGATATGTAATCAGCCTGCTGCTGCTCATTGGCCTTACCCACAACTGTTATGCAAAACACAGCTCCAATCATATCAAATTTGCAGATGGCACCTCAGCCGTGGGCCTCAAAGGACAGGATGAAAGAGCATAGAGAGACAAGGTCAACTCTGGTCGACTGCTGTGTGAGAAACAACCTAGATCTGAACGTCAATAAAACAAAGAAAACGATCACTGATTTCAGGAAAATGTCAACTGCCCACTTATCACTCAAGATTAATGATTAAGAGGTGGAAATGAGAACCACAAAAGTAAAAAAAAAAAAAAAAAATGGAAAACTGACTTTAGAACCAAAGGATGTCACCAAACACAGTAGTTCCCAAAAGGACATTTTATTGAGCGCTTTTGTCTCGTGTATAACAAAACACTTCATCAGAATAAAACAAAATAGTAAAACCATACTATATAAAAACACCACAAATTAATCACATGATATAGGTCTACCAATGACAGTGTAAAATTAAACAATTAAAAATACAAACAGCAACTTGCACTTGATCCAAGTGTAGAACGCTAAATACAGTAAGAACGTAGCCTAAGGCAACTTATACTAAAGGTGTCATTCAGTCCTGGAAAAACATGTGCATTTAACCTAATTTGCAAAAGAAGCTCTTGGAATTCTACCATATCAGCCCAAGGTCCTCCCCTAGGTTCTTTTCTAACCCCTTCAACAACTAAAAAATGAAACTGGTGGTTAGGGCAACGTTCAATATGTCTATATAGGGCATTGTTTATGTTCTTATTACGTATATCCCTAACATGTCCGTAGATTCTCTCTCTTAATTTACAAACAGCTTTCCCAATGTAAAAACATCTACATTGGGAACAGGTAGCCACATAGACAATCCCACAGGAATTACAATTGAATGTACCTTTAGGTTTAATGGTCAAATGGTTGATCCTCACCTTGTCAGACTCGGTTTCATATGTACATTGTGTACAAAAAACACATTTTCTAGTACCTGTTCTCCCTTTTTCTGGCCAAACTTGATCCTTTCGTTCTAACAAATTTTTAATGGTAAACCCTCTCATACACAATCACGGGTTTGATACCAAATTTTTCTAACAGCCCCTCATGTCCTAATGCTAGCTGCCAGTTCCTTGTAAGAATGTGGAAAACACTTTCATGATCAACTGTGCATCTAGTCACAAAGGAACAAAAATATTCTTGCTGCTGAATGTTCTGATTGATCACAGTATTAACTACAATGTTGTCGCTAGGTTTTAACAAAGGTGTAAACACGCTGTGGTTCCTTTTATATACTTCAGTCCTAACCCCTTCAATGAACGTCACTGGGTATCCCCTAGAAAGGAACACCTTGCTCAAAATATCACACTGCTTGACAATCAGTTTCACTAGTAGTCATACGTGCAATTCTCACAAATTGTCCTTTGGCTATACCTTTGTTAACATGATGTGGGTGACAGCTATTGTAGTGAAGAAAGCAATTACTGTATGCAGGTTTCCTATAAACATCGCTGGCATACTGCTAATACTCCAAATCCTTGTGGATCTCAACATCCAAATAGTTGATCTTCGTGTAATCACATGTATATGTAAATTTAAAAAAAAACTGGTGGTATTGTTAATGTAGGTAATAAACTCATGGAGGCTAGTTTCATTTCCATCCTATACAAAAAACAAATCATCCAAATATCGTAAATATAAACCCCAATATTCCTTGAATGTGGATGAAAATACTAACTTTTCTCACATCAACATGATAATGTTTGCAAACACGAGTGCACAAACTGCCCCCATAGCCACCCCAGTTTTTTGCAAAAAAAATACTGTCCCTCAAAATATACAAAATTATTCCAAAGAATGAATTCCATAAAGTTCACCATAATGTAAACTTGGTCATTAGAGAACAATTTAGTGTTAAACAAAAATTCTTCAAACCTCTCTAAACCAAGGGTGTGGGGTATAACATTAAATAAATTTGCAACATCAACCATCAAAACATAGATGTTATCATTAAAAACCTAGGTAATTTAATTTCTTGAGAAAATGCCAAGAGTCAATACAAATGTGAATTTCATCTTTCAAAATGTTTTTTAAGTGTTGATCTAAATAGTTACATAAGGAATGAACCTTAGACCCCCTAAGCACTAACTATGGGTCTCCTCAGAGGGTCCCCCATGTTCTTATGAATTTTAGGGATGCCGAAAATACTAGGTACACAAGGGTGTCTAGTACTTATTACCACTACCCCCCACCCCCACTCGTCAGGTTTCATGACTCTAATGGGCTTTGTCTTTTCAAAAATCCAGTAGTAATCACTTTCATCAGTAGTGAGATTGTCAATAACATCAGTATTTGTAACATTACACATGGATCTAAAATCAAATTCACACATTTCATCAAATAAAGTTAAGAAGCTAGCAATTGGGGAGTTAAATAAACTTTTTTCTTTAGTGGGTTACTAGGCCTATTCTGTGTCCTATCATCAAAAAATAGTTTAAAATTCATATTTCTGATAAATAGTTTTAGGTCAATAACTAATTCAGTGACTTTAGAATGACTGTTAGGAACAAAGCTAAACCCTTTACTAAACAATTCAGCTGTAATCATATTAACTATATGAGAAGAAAAATTATAAAACACAAAAATCGCCTTTAGTGTTGTACAGAAGATTAGGGTAAGCAATGTCCGTTTTATGACCTTCAAAGGAAGCTTCACTCAATG
This sequence comes from Protopterus annectens, assembly GCF_019279795.1. NCBI lineage: Eukaryota > Metazoa > Chordata > Ceratodontiformes > Protopteridae > Protopterus > Protopterus annectens. The sequence goes on from NC_056738.1 coordinate 201,787,085, forward strand.
TTTGTAGCTCCATCCCCTCTGCATTAACCATTTGAGCACAAAAGTTAGAATAAACAGTGTCCATATCAGATATTTCAAGTGAAATTTCACTCACAACCAGTTTCTCCTGTTCGATCCCCTCTTCACATATTAAATGTGCACAAAAATCCCCTCTAAAATTATAGGCAGCATTTGAATACACAATGTCAGTGTTAAATGCTTCAAAAGAAGCTTCACTTGCAGTAAATGTTGGTAGCTCCGTCCCCTCTGCATTAATCATTTGAGCACACAAGTTAGAATAAACAGTGTCCCCATTAGATATTTAATGTGAAGCTTCACTCGTAACCAATTTCCCCTGTTCCATCCCATCTTCACATATTAACTGTGCACAAAAGTCCCCTCTGAAATTGTAGACCGCGTTTGAATATACAGCGTCAGTGTTAAATGCTTCAAAAGAAGCTTCACTTACAGCCAATATCTCTTATTTCATCCCCTGTTGGTTCGAGTTGTAACTGGGTTTGGGGTTGTTAGAAAAGTTTGGTATAAAACCCTCGATTGCTTATAAGAGAGGGTTTACCATTAAAAATTTGTTAGAACAAAAGGATCAGGTTTAGCCGGAAAAAGGGAGAACAGGTACTAGAAAATGTGTTTTTTGTACACAATGTACATGTGTAACTGAGTCTGACAAGGTAAGGATCAACCATTTGACCATTAAACCTAAAGGTACATTCAATTGTAATTCCTGTGGGATTGTCTATGTGGCTACCTGTTCCCAATGTATAAGCTTTTACGTTGGGAAAACTGTCCATAAATTAAGAGAAAGAATCTACAAACATGTTAGGGATATACATAAATAAGAACATAAACAATGCTCTATATAGACATATTAAACGTTAACCTAACCACCAGTTTCGTTTTTTTGTTACTGAAGGGGTTAGAAAAGAACCTAGGGGAGGACCTTGGGCTGATATGGTAGAATTCCAAGAGCTTCTTCAGCAAATTAGGTTAAATGCACATATTTTTCCAGGACTGAATGACACCTTTAGTATAAGTAGCCTTCTTAGGCTATGTTCTTACTGCATTTAGTATTCTACACTTGGATCAAGTGCATATTTAAAGTTGTTGTTTGTATTTTTGTTTAATTTTACACGGTTATTAGTAAACCTATATCATGTGATTAATTTGTGGTGCTTTATATAGTATGGTTTTACTATTTTGTTTTATTTTGATGAAGTCTTTTGGTATACACGAGACAAAAGCGCTCAATAAAATTTCCTTTTGGGAACTACTGTGTTTGGTAACATCCTTTGGTTCTAAAGTCGCTTTTCCATTTTGTTTTTTTGACTTTTGTGGTTCTGGGTTCGTTTTTTGTGCCTTGGGACCTGATGGAAGCTCCAGCACGGACTGTTACCCTTGGGGAGGATCCAGTGGACGATAATGGGTTGTTGACACAACTCATTCAGCAACTTTTTCAAGAAGCAGTTGATGTGAACGGCCAAAGAAGCAGCATTACCTGTGGTTCGGCTGCTTCCTCTAAATGGTACAACGTAGTGGGGAATGGTGTGCCTTCTTCAAGTAACAATTCAGTAGGTGCTTCTAATTCTATCAATTCTGTAAGACAGCCAGTTAATTTTCAAGAATGGTTTAACAGAGACTTTAATTTCAACACCATCGTCTCTAATGAGACTCATACCCTTAAAGAGACGTTGCAGCTGTTTGAACAGAAACTTCTTAAATGTAAAACTACAAATGGCAAATCTCTACTTTATGTCCTGTATAAAATCTCAAATGATGCCTACGGGACTTAGGTTGTGGAAATACCCAAATGGGTTGGTACTGGACTCTGTTTTGCATTGTGAATTCACAGCCTTATTTAATAAACAAGGCTGTGAACTTATGGAAGTACTCATTAAGCACAATTTTGACTATCGACGGTCTACAACGAGAGCTTACAAAGATGGACAAAAAAATCCACAAAGACCTTCTTTTTGAAAGGTCGGCTTATTTATATAATGAGATTTTCCCTAATGTTGATAATATTGTTAAAATCAAAAAAAGAAAGGAAAACAAATTTCAAAGGGACTTAAAAGCCTCTTGTGAAGGTTTTGCTTATCCAAAACCTCCCTTTACACTATCGACACGCCCAGACGATGCGGGAACCAATAACAGGACCAAATCATCCAATGACGAACCTTCAAATTATTCCAGTAACCGTGCCTCTATAGAGCAGGATCCACCAAGGAGGTCTGAGAGAATTCGGAACCAGGGCCATGTGGTGAACTACAGACAGCAGCAGAACTTTCATCCCCAGTCAAATTACAGCAAACCCAATTACAACTCCAACCAACAAACCAACAGGGGATGGAACAAGAGATATGAACTGTAAGTGAAGCTTCTTATGAAGCATTTAACACTGACATTGTGTATTCAAATGCTGTCTGTAATTTCAGAGGGGACTTTTGTGCACAGTTAATATTCTAACCTTTGCGCTCAAATGGTTAATGCAGAGTGGACAAAGCTGCAAATGGTTAATGCAGAGTGGACGAAGCTGCAAACATTGAGTGAAGTTTCCTTTGAAGCCCATAAAATGGACATTTCTTAGCCTAATCTTCTGTACAACTCTAAAGGCAATTTTTGTGTTTATAACTTTTCTTCTCATATAGTTAATATGCACACAGCTGAACTGTTTAGTAAAGGGTTTAACTTTGTTCCTAAAAGTCATTCTAAAGTCATTGAATTAGTTATTGACCCAAAACTATTTGTCAGAAATTTGAATTTTAAACTACTTTTTGACGATAGGACACAGAATAGGCCTAGTAACCCACTAAAGAAAAAACGTTTATTTAAACCCCCAGTTGCTAGCTGCTTAACTTTATTTGATAAAATGTGAATATGATTTTAGATCCATGTGTAATGTTACGAATACTGATGTTATTGACAACCTCACTACTGACGAAAGAGCATTACTACTGGATTTTTGTAAAGACAAAACCATAAGAGTCATGAAACCTGACAAGGGGGGGGGGGGTAGTCGTAATGTCTAGGGAAGACTACATCAACCATATGAATGTGTTTTTACTTAATGGGGAATTGTATGAAGAAGTCGGCCTTAACTGGGTCAACAGTGCATATTGTAAAATTTTTTTATTATTAAAAGATTTGGTTGACCAAGGGCAACTTGAACAAGACAATGCTGAATTTCTAAGTACTAGATACCCTTGTGTACCTAGTATGTTCTGCATTCTTAAAATTCATAAGCACATGGGGGACCCCTGATGAGATCCATAGTTAGTGCTAGGGGGTCTAAGGAATTCCCCTGATGAGATCCATAGTTAGTGCTAGGGGGTCTAAGGTTAATTCCTTATGTAACTATTTAGATCAACACTTAAAACCCATTTTGAAAGATGAAATTCACATTTGTATTGACTCTTGGCATTTTCTCAAGAAATTAAATGAACTAGGTTTTAAGGATAACGTATATTTTTTGATGGTTGATGTAAATGTATTTAATGTTATACCCCACACCCTTGGTTTAGAGTGGTTTGAAGAATTTTTATTTGACACTAAATTGTTTTCTAATGACCAAGTTTACATTATAGTGAACTTTATGGAAATCATTCTTTGGAATAATTCTGTATATTTTGAGGGACAATATTTTTTGCAAAAAACTGGGATGGCTATGGGGACAGCTTGTGCCCCATTTTTGCCAACATTATCATGTTGATGTGGGAAAGGAAGTTCTTATTTTCATCCACATTCAAGGACTATTGGGGGTTACATTTACAATATTTGAATGATTTGTTTTTTGTATGGGAGGAAATTAAACTAGCCTCCATGTGTTTATTACCTACATTAAAAATACAACCAGCTTTTTAAAATTTACATATACATATGATTACATGAAGATCAACTATTTGGATGTTGAGATCCACAAGGATTTGGAGTTTCAACAGTATACTAGTGATGTTTATAGGAATCTACATACAGTGATTGCTTGCTTCAAAACAACAGCTATCACACACATCATGTTAAAAAAGCACAGTCAAAGGAAAATTTGTGAGGATTGCACGCATGGCTACTAGTGAAACTGATTTTGTTAAGCAGTGTGACATTTTGAGCAAGATGTTCCTTTCTATGGGATACCCAGTGACGTTCATTGAAGGGGTTAGGACTGAAGTGGTATATAAAAGGAACCATGGGATATTTACACCTTTGTTAAAACCTAGACACAACATTGTAGTTAATAATACTGTGATCAATCAGAACATTCAACAGAAAGAATATTTTTGTTCCTTTGTGACTAGATACACAGTTGATCCCAATGGTGTTTTCCACATTCTTACAAGGAACTGGCAAGCTAGCATTTGGACATGAGGGGTTGTTACAAAAATTTGTTATAAAACCCTTGATTGTGTATAAGAGAGGGTTTACCATTAAAAATTTGTTAGAACGAAAGGATCAAGTTTGGCCAGAAAAAGGGAGAACAGGTACTAGAAAATGTGTTTTTTGTACACAATGTACATATGTAACAGAGACTGACAAGGTGAGGATCAACCATTTGACCATTAAACCTAAAGGTACATTCAATTGTAATACCTGTGGAATTGTCTATGTGGCTTCCTGTTCCCAATGTAGAAGTTTTTACGTTGGGAAAACTGTGTAAATTAAGAGAAAGAATCTACGAACATGTTAGGGATATACGTAATAAGAACATAAACAATGCCCTATATAGACATATTGAACGTTACCCTAACCACCAGTTTCATTTTTTTTGTTACTGAAGGGGTTAGAAAATATCCTAGGGGAGGGAAACTTGGGCTGATATGGTAAAATTCCAAGAGCTTCTTTGGCAAATTAGGTTAAATGCACATGTTTTTCCAGGGCTGAATGACATCTTTAGTATAAGTAGCCTTCTTAGGCTACGTTCTTAATGCATTTAGTATTCTACACTTGAATCAAGTGCTAATTTAAAGTTGCTGTTTTGTATTTTTAATTGTTTAATTAATTTTACACCGTTATTGGTAGACCTATATCATGCGATTAATTTATGGTGTTTTATATAGTATGGTTTTACTATTTTGTTTTATTCTGTTGAAGTCTTTTGATATACACGAGACAAAAGCACTCAATAAAATTTCCTTTTGGGAACAAGTGTGTTTGGTGACAACAGGTGGAAATGGTTAGAATTACAAACTATGAGAGCATACATTTCAGTGGATCTCTCTTGGACTGTGAATACTGGTCAGTTGGTCAAAAAAGCCCATCAATGTCTCTACTTTCTGCTAATGCTCAAAGGAGAAAACCTCCCTGTTGAAAACATTTGCACCTTAACTTCACTGTACGGTTTGGGAACTGTACAGTAGCTGAAAAGAAGAAACTACAGGGAGTGGTGAGAGTTGCTGAGAAAATCATGGGCACTAGTTCACCATTAATCTAAGAGCTATTCACAGCAAGGAGCCTTAAAAGAGCCCACAAAAAACTTAACTCCTCGCACCCTGCACACAAGCTGGTTTACTCAACTGTCGTCTGGTAGGCGGTACCGCAGCATTCGCTGTAGGAGCTTCGGATTCATTAACAGCTTTTACCCAACCATGATTAGACTTATTATCTCTGACACCAGCCTTAGTGATTCCACCACAAATTAACTTAACAGTACTTTGTTTGGAATGTGCAATATTTATTTATTTACTTAGTTATATATTTACATTCAAGTGGAAATGCCTGTTACTTGCTTTATGTAATACATAAAGAGTGACAATTTTAGTTCATATGCAATAACCAATCATACCCGTCATGCTGCTACTGTACAGTATTTATACAACTACACAGGGGTTAGCTTTTATCCTGTATCCTTAGGGCATAGTCATTGGTCTTGGATTCCTTTACTTGATATGTCTTACTGTTGTACTTGTATCCTATGATTCATCTGTATTCTGTATTCTCATGGTCAGCTGATGTACGTAATTATGTAATAAACGTAATTAGGTGCCTTACCTTCAAATACTACTAACTTTTTTCTACCACTCCATTTCAGGAAGGGTCAATTGCATAACTACTGCTCAGCATGTCTTAAACCTGAATGTAATGTTATGTATATATAACTTTGAAAATAATGTTATGGTTGTAAAGTGTTTTATAATAAGTTAGTACTATATGTGCTAAATGCTGGCATTGCTTATTACTATAATCTGCTTAAAACTAGCATTTACTAAATGTTCAATGTGTATTATCTTGGAGCTTTTCTCCCCAGACCTCCGCTGAAAATGGACATATATCCAGTCGGACTATCCTGGTCAACAAATGTAAAATAATAAGTAAATATAGATAAGGGAAAGGAGGTACACACGGCTTACCTTGACCTTGCTAAAGCATTTGACACCATTCCCCATTTGGGTATTATTGATAAACTCACCAAACTGGGCATAAACCCTTACGTCACAAAATGGATCGCAAACTGGTTCTCAGACAGATCCCACAAAGTAAGGGTAGGGGGATCTATGTCTGAATCCAGACCAGTAATGAGCAGTGTGCCTCAGGGCTCTGTCCTGGGGCCCCTCTTGTTTGGCATATACTTCTCAGAAGTAGGCAAGCACTGAAGGGCTGTAGCTGACCAAATTTGTGGACGACTGCAAACTGGGTGCTATTATAGAGTCTCCGACCGACATGGATATCCTCCAGAAGGGCCTTAATGAGATTGATACATGGTGTCAAAGCCATGGTCTCAAGCTAAATGCTAAAAAATGCATAGTAATCCCCTTTGGAAAAAACAGCGTACCCGCGAACTACCACAAAGGAGGTAACCCCCTGAAATCTGAAGTAGTAATAAGGGATCTAGGGACCCAAGTAGACAGTCAGCTTTCCTTTGATAACCATGTTGCCAAGGTGGTTAGAAAATCCATCTATGTGACCCATCTGATCACGAAAGGGTTTGCATCAAAGGATGTAGTGGTGCCCCTCTACTCTTCCCTCATCAGACCCATTATTGAGTACAATGCACCAATTGGAATATACCTGGCTAGGCATCTGCAGCAGCTGGAGAGACCACAGAGGTACCTCACTAAGAGGATTACTGGCCTCAAACAGTTGCCCTATGCAGCACGATTGAAAAAACTAAGGCTTTTCTCTGTTGCATACCTGCATACCGCCATCTCAGAGGCGATCTCTGTCTAACATACAGAGCCATGTCCAACCCAGAACTGTTGAACATGCTCCATCTTAGCAAAACCAAATCCACTCTAACTACACACTCCAGGGATATAAACCTCAACACAACAATGAACAGAACATGCTGGAGGGATAGATTCCCTTCGCAAAGACTTCCCTTGCTATAGAACAAGGTCCCGATCTACGTAAGACAGAGCCCCTCACTATCACTCTTCAATAGGAACCTTGACGAGTGGATGGGTAACAGAAAGCTCACACAAGGATCATACCAACAGATCTACTAGATAGGGGCCAAGGGTACTAGCTGCTAGATCAAGGGCCTAGGGAACTAACCAAAGGGGCGGTGAATACCGCACAACATGGCTGGGCTAATATATGCCTTCGGGCAGATAGCCCAGTACCTACCTATGAACCTAATAAATAATTTAATTTGGGACTATACATGTGTAGCCTTAAATGCCAAAGTTTACCTTGAATCTTTGAAGTGGTGTCATCCACGACCCTATTAAGCATGCATACATGTACAATGTTTCTAATTTTACATATTTCTGTAAATATCTCAGAAAATCAAGGATAACAGAATTGCTTAGCATCTGGAGACCTCAAGACTGTGTGAACAAAAGTACTGCTAACACTGTCTAGTTTCCACAGTTTTCAAAGACACGGAACACTATAAAAACATACTGAAAAATATAAGCCTGGAAAGACTATGAATGTACTGACAATGATCAGAACAGTCCCTAACACAGTTTTCTCAGAAAAGGCATACGAGTCTAAGGATATCTTTTCGCTGCAATAGATTAACATTCCCAAAGTTTTTAAGGTTTGAACAAGTCAAGGGACTTAAAAAAAAAAAAAAAAAAAAACAGAAAAAGTGGGAACAAAAAAGGGGGCTACATGAAGCAGGCCATATGAAATCTGAATGTAGCAAGCATGAGGAGAAAGCAACCTAAATATATCAAAGAAATGTATGGCAATTAACTGGTATTGTTTTTGCAACAAGTTTTGTTTTCAAAACTAAAAGGGGAAGACATACCAACATGGCTTTCAGATCATGTGACACAGTCAGTTTTGGAAAAAGAGAGATATGGACATTTGTAAAATTAAGAGAAACATTTTCATGACAAAATCAGCATCTAAACATTGGCTGTGTTAGTATGGAAAAGTTCTCCTTTATGACTCATATTTATAGGAGTATACTAGGCTGATGACGACTAGGGCCCTTGTAAGACTAGCCATGCAACCCAAATGTGACCCACAAATTTGATTTACATAAGGGATGATTTACCGACTGCTTCTGTCCATCAGAGATATAGGCAACAAACCAGGAGTGAACTTCCTTTTACCCAACCATATAGGGTTAAGGAGGAACTCTGCTTCACATGGATGGGGAGCCTGTTCCAGAGAACTGGAATTTCCTGAGAAACATCCGTTTCTCCAACATGCCCTATTTATGTCACAGGCAAAATTGAGGTCTTTTGATCTAGTAATTCTGATACCGTTTGTTTTGCAGATATGCAAAAAGTTAATCAAAACAGGGTCCAGGGATGCCTTGCACTCCACACAAAGTTTACCTCTCAGAAGTCTGTATGATACTGAAGAGACAGACAGGACTTTGAGGCAATCAGCATAGGATAATGTATTTATTCCCTGTATTCTTTTTTGGAAGGAACCTTAGTGGATGTTCCAGTAGCTCCACGCATCCAGTCAGGAGCATACAAGAGGGCACATTATACTCTATGACCAGCCTGATGAGGGCACAATACAGTGATATGATGGCCTCTCTGAACCTAGATGCCATGTCCTTACTAATAAGCTAAGTAATAAAGAAGGATCTCCTTACTTTCTTGGACACATGCTGGTCGAATGCTAGGTTATGATCTACAGGAAGTCCCAGATCCTGGACTAGTTAAGAAACTTTTAGAGGTGTTTTATTAAGAGTGTAGTTAGCTAGGGGGACCAACTTCCCATAAGATACTACAATATATTTCTTGGTATTTACCGGTGTTTACTAGGCTAACGATCACAAGGGTCTTTTTAAGACTAGCCATTCATCCCAAAGCTCCGACAAGAGGTAATGAGTTTTAAGCATCGCTTTGGCACCAAGCATTTGTAGGTTTGTCTGAGTTAGACCTTCCTGAAGGGTGTCATCTTGGAAGGATTCAATGACTGCTCCAAGCTTGCAATCATCTGCAAACTTGGTCAGACAAAAGCATTTTAGACTTTGACCTCCAAGCAGGACATCAAAGAGGAGCAGGTCCCTCACAAAGCCCCTAGGGACTCCACTTGTTACCAGCCTCTTTGTGGAAGTGGCCTTATTGATCCTAACCTCTTGGATTCTATCCATGAGCCAAGCCAACTAGCTATCCAGTGTGTTATAAAGGGGTTTATGCCTAGTTCCTTAAGTTTATTAACAATGCCGGAGTGGGGTACTGTATAAAATGCTTTAGCCAGCTCCAGGTAGCAGTGTGCATTGGTTTCCCCTCATCCATTGCCTTTGTCGCATTTTCTAAGTCGTCCACCAGATTCATCAAGCAGGATATTCATTTAACAAAGCCAAAATGAGATGGATGCAGTGTCTTGGGGGGTCTCCTATGTCCTTGTTGATAATTTCCAGGAGTATTCTTTCCATGGCTTTGCAAATAAGCCTAGTCAGACTAATGGGTCTGCAATTTTCAGAATCTGTCAAACATCATCCTTTATGAAGGGGCATGAATATCTTAGTACCCCATTCTCGGGACACAAAGCCTGTTTTAAAATTATAGTTAAATAGTGACTCCAGTGGTCTTGATAAAGTCATATTTTAGACTGTTCAAGATGCATCCTAGGATGCTACTGATGCCCACTGAGGCTGTTTTCTTGGCTTTAGCTAACGCAGCCCATGGCATGCTCCCTAGTTAGAGCTGCAGGGGTTATATCTGAGGGTATTTCTTGGGAATAGTTGGAAGTGATGGGGGAGGGGGGGTACAGCTGGAAATTAATTTGTCTGCTAACAGGTTTCCTATATCACTAGGCTTAGTGAAAGTGGCACCATTACCCACCAGTTCAACAAACTGCTATGTGCTACCCTTGAGGTTTCTGACATAGCTGAAAAAGGCTTTATAGTTATCTTTCACCTGGGAGGCTATCTCAACCTAAAACTAGCTTTGTTTGACTTAATCAGCCCTCTTGGTTGCCTATTGAGTTAGATAAAAATTTTTTATGGGATTAACCCTTCATGATTTTTGTCATTTTTTCCTTTTGTTCTATATCCTGCTTAATCTGGGATGCCATCAGGGAGATTTGTTTCTGGGGCTAGATCTGGGCTTACTTCTGGTAGGTACAGCAGCCTCTATGCAGCCGCTGACATGGTTATACAAAGTTTCACAGAGCATTTCAGCATAAGTTGTTGAATTCGCAGGGTTTGGAGAGGCACTGAAGTTGGACAAACCATCACTTAATAAAATGTAGTTCACATTGGAATAGTTCCTAACTCTTACTGGTATTAATTGGGTAACGGAGTTTATTTTGATTTCAAAAGTAGACGGCTTTATGATCAGACCTTACTATGGAGGACAAGACAAGGGGGTGGTGCAGCATTCCATATTTTGTGAGTGTGAGGTGCTGGAGCCTCTACTGAGCATATTCACCGTTTGGCCAAGGTGTTTGTATTTACAAGGTCCAAGAATCTCTGTGCCTGGAGATTTCAGGTCATGTAGGATTCCCAGTCTAAAGAAGTGTAATAATCTCCCATGAGAAGGGTATTAGGTTGGATAGTGAGTGTCTCCAGTAGATCCAACTCCAAAAGCTTATTATAAAAAAATTAAGATCAAGAAATGAGCCATGTCCAGATAAGAAAGTTCTATAATTGTACTGCTGGAGTTATATACTGAATTAGTCTTTGAATGGAGTTAATGATGAAAATTACCATCTCGAATAAGCCTGGTCCTTTGGCCATCATCAGAACAAGAGAATCATATCAACAAAGATGCCTGCATAAATAAATAGCTACACAAAAAGAAAAATCTTGAGGAAAATGCAGGTTTGGCTACAGTCTACCTGAAGACAGATAGCATCACCCTAACGACATGCAGTCTGACTGGTTTCTGGAACAGGAAACAATGCAGAACAATAAATCATGTCTATATGGGCATTACATAGGCAAATCAAAATAACATGGGTTCTGAGGGGCTTGGCTTTTGAAATGAACCTTATTTTTAGAGTACAGAAAAAGGGGGAATTGTAAAGGACACAATTTGGCCACTAGGAGTAATGGCATCAATGGCCTGACCTCTCAGAGAAGGACTCAGGAAAACCAGTTGGGACACTGTGATGGACAGAGGGAGAGGTGTCACACAAAGGACTACTCCAAAGAAGAAAGACCGTTTCTTAACAGACATGGCAAAAGGTTGCAGAGTGGAGTATCTTTCTGGAAAAGACTTACTTAGTAACTACTTGTGAGGCTTAAGATGGTAAAAGAGGTCTGCCTATGAGAAAACTTGCCTCCCCAAAAATGGTGTTTCACCATGAGGAAGCAACAAGACCCACTAGTGTCCCACAAAGGACTTTCATATAGAATCTGGTATGAGGAATCATGAAAACTGAAGCTGCCAAGGAGCAGATATCTACTGGAAAACAGATTACTAAATGTACTGCAGCTACCACTTGCAGAAGGGCAGATTCTTGTCCCTGATGTAAGAAGACTCAACAAAAAGCAGTCTCGAAAATGCTTGAACTGGGTGCAAATGAGATTTCAGGTGGCCAAGTGTCACTCCAACAACAGCTTGATAAGCAATTCCCTTCTGTAAACCAGACCATCCAGAAAAACTGGTACAAAGAACTAGTAACTCAATTATTTGCTCTTACAGCCTAAAAAATACTGACATGCACCGCTTAGGTAAGACCAAGCAGGTTGAACAGACAATGACTCGGCTCCATCACAAAATAATGGAAACCTCTTTGACTCCTCATCTATCTCAACAAGGAAGTAAGCACCCTAAAAGTCCAAACAGCAAATCTAGTCTACTGCTGCTGAGATCTAGAATGGTCCTGCAGCCCTTCATTTTCTTATTCCCCAAAAAGAATATGGAATAGCACTGTATGTTTTCTAGTATGGTGGAGTACCTTGGATGGCTTGTTTGTTGGGAAATGTTAACATCTCCTTTCTTGTCAAATGTTTCTGATAAAGTAGAATGGCTGCTATGGGCTGAGGTGGAATTCAGACAGGAGGGAAAATACAAAGTACTGTGTAATCCCTGTATGTATATATATATATATATATATATACATATATATATATCTATATATATATATATATATATATATATATATATATATATATATATATATATATATGTGTGTATAGTCTCCCTTGTTCATTTATCCTTGCAAATGTTTCTTCACATTGGGGGAGAATATTACCTCCCATCACGCTCTCCATAGTCGAGGAGCATGGCAAGGAGTCAGGACTGCAACAATACACCCTGGAACTGACTACAGTCTCCTAGTGAGCAATGAGGTCTCAGATTCGGAGATCATAACCTTGTCAAAAATCTCCTGTGGAATTTTACCATTTCTAACACCCTCTTGCTACTGCATCGGCTATAGACCATAGTAAAAAGCAATCAGTGATGGTTTCAGAGTTCCAACAAAGTCACGCCATGGAGGATGCAATTTAACAACACTAACAGCAAACATCTGCCCTACATCTTTCATGTCTTCCATGTCATCCAAAGAAAGTCACTTCGGTACCCCAAGCAACACAGGCATAAATCTTCATATATGGCAATGTTAAATCATGCTGCTGTTATCATATTGTAAATAACATGGGGCACTAGACTATCTGGACTGAAAGAAGCAGTTATTCACATCCATATCCTGTCCTTCACTAGACTATCTGGCAACTCTTCCATCAACATGCATTTTAAAAATCATAACCTTCTGAATCTATAAGACATTTGTCCAACAGTTTACTGCCTGCAGAGACAAAGTGGAGGATGCAAAAATAATCCTGCTAATACAAGACTACCTATATGAATGATGGACAGCAGTGCTCTTGGCTGGTGAAAACCAAGACTGCAGTGATCTACCCTGCAGACACAGTAAGGTTTGGTATGGGGAAATGCTCAAACGTACACTTAACTATCAGAAAATCCAGTCCTCCTTTTCATCAAAAGAAGCCACTGTAGCTGGGCTCTCTCATGTTAATTTTGTGACATACTGAAGACTGCAGACAAACAAGTGGGGCAATACAAAATGAATTGGGGGGGGGGGGTAAAGTGACACACTTGGTGTTTCTGATGGGGAGAGATGTGTTGAATATCACTTGGAGAAATTCTCCAAATTTATGATCACCCAAAGCGAGCAAAACACTCCTTCCCTCCAGATCATCAGGGGAAACCACAAGTGGCTCCAAATGCTCAATTTCTATGTATTTTTTCACATGGTTTTCAATCCAAATATTCCAGGGTCGACTTCAGTTGGACAGCAAAAGAAGAATGTCCATGAGTGGGTTGTCAGACTTGCTTCAGGGGAGCTGGCTGCACATGCAAGTCTCTTTTCGATTTGAATATGCTACAGTAAGGTATATTCTGCATGCATTAAGGCTGGGCAAGACAATACCAGTAAAAATGAACAGTGCCAGGACCATCTTCAGACAAATGGAGAGCATGAGTATCCGTGGTCCCAGCACAAGAATGTCAAATGTCAGTCCTGGCATCAGCGGGTCCCAACACCAAGCCCACAACTCTGAGAAGAGAAAAAAAATCTTAACATGTCTATGTGTAAAACAGAAGACAAATTTTGCTAACCTAGATACTGCCAAGGGTGCACCACCACCCATCCAGTATCCAGACTAAAGGCACAAAGAAGTAAAATGATTAAGAAATAAAACGTACATGAGAAAGAAAAAAAAAATGACAAGAGCAAGTGGGCATGTCTCCAGAAGACAACAGGTAATCCCCAACCTAGAGTACTTAAATGAAGCAGCTCACATTATCCCTGCCAGTAACAATGAAAAACTCGCACACTTGATAAGGATCCCTGAAACCCCAAAATTCAAAATTAAATGTTTCAAATGACTCTGTACTGACTCTGGAGATTCTAATATTTAAATGTGAAGAAAAGAGTGGCACTGTTATAACTAAGCAGGACCACTACAAATTACACCATGGCTTACCACTGGGCTGCTTCTTTGCTGCTTTGGTTAGAAAATGTAATGCCTGGTCATAGTCTCCCAGATGGTGAAATGCAACTCCTGCTCGATACAGTGCTTTGGCATTCTCTGGTTGCATCTGCAGAACCTTAAGGCTGTATTCTTTCACACGTTCATAATTCACTTCCTCCATCTGTAGTAGGCAGGCTATGAAGACATACACACAAACGTAATGACAATCAGTGTAAAACAAAATCAGCGCGTATTTATTTACTTCTATCTGATAGCTATGTAGGTGGGCTGGTCCTTCAGTCTTTCAGCCACAATCTACAGCTCTTCTGTTACACTACAATACATTCAAAAACCAGCATTTGTTACAGAGAAGTAAAGCAGATGGATAAGCTCATGCAAATACTGACATTTACATGAATACCATGGCTGCATAATCATGCAAACAGTGCAGCTAGACAAGGTGCAAACCATGTACTGTACATAAGAATGCATATTTATATCACAGGATCACAGTCGTGAAATTTGGTAACAAAAAATAATAGGCAATCTTGTGTGTATATATATATATACATACACATGTATGTAAGTATATGTATGTAAATCTGTACATACACACATTTTATTTCAGTTATTAATTTATTTTACATTTGTTGACTGGGAGTGTCTGACTTGGCTAAAGCCCTTTTTCAGCAGAGGCCCGGGGAGAAAAGTTCCAGGTAATACAAACAATTTCACAATTATATAGGTGTGTGTGTGTATATGTATATACA
>NC_056738.1:201802641-201815141 GCF_019279795.1 Protopterus annectens
GTGAATGTGATTGTCAAAAGGAGAGATTGCTATCTACTTGGGTCCCCAAATACCTAATTACTTCTTCCGTACTTAATGGATTACCATCTATGTGGCAATTTGTGGGCACTTTGTTTTTCCCAAAGGGGATGACTATGCACTTTTTGGCATTTAGCTTTAGGCCATGGCTCTGGCACCAGTTATCCGTCTCTGCAAGACCCTTTTGGAGGATGCTTGTGTCAGTCAGCGAGTCGATTATGGCACCCAGTTTGCAGTCATCTGCGAACTTGGTCAGCCATAGTCCTCCGTGTTAGCCTGTACCTCAGAGAAATATATACCGAACAAAATAGGTCCCAGGACTGAGCTTTGTGGGATGCCACTTGTAACTGGTTTGGAGTCTGACATGGCACCTGCAATTCTGACCATGTGGGTTCTATCCCTGAGCCAGTTTGCAACCCATCTTGTGTGACATGGGGATTGATATTTAAGCTGGTGATATATATTATAGATATTGTGGGGTATTGTGTCAAAGACTTTTGCAAGGTCCAGGTAGGCTGTGTGGACTACCTTCCCTTCATGTATGGCCTTGGTGATGGTTTGAAAGAAGTCGACCAGGTTCAAGAGGCAAGATCTGCCCTTAAAGCCGAATTGGGTAGGATCCAGTGTTTGGAGGTTCCCAATGTCTTTGTTAATGAGTTCCATGATGATACGCTCCATAGCTTTGCAGACCAGGCTAGTCAGGCTTATAGGGTGATAGTTTTCGGGGTCCATTGTGATACCACCTTTGTGGAGTTGGACCATTGTTGCTGTACGCCATTCCTTGGGTACATATCCTGTAGTAAGGCTGAGATTGAACAGTGACTTTATGTGAGGGTTCAGTTCTTCTTGGAGCTCGTGTAAGACGCAGCCCAGGACACCGTCCGGTCCCACTGATGCTGTGTTTTTTTGCTTTGGAGAGGGCAGCTCTCACCTGTGCATCTGTGATGTCAGGAAAGCTAAACTCTGTTGGGATAGACATTTGCTCTTTTGGGGGGGGGGGGTTGCACTGAACCTGTCTGCCAGGATGTTGGCAATGTCTGTGGGTTCAGTATATTTTTTGTCATTTTGCACTAACTCAGAGCATATCTGGTTGTTGCCACCCAGGTTCCTGACATAACTAAAGAAGGCCTTGTAATTATCTTTAGCGTCTTGTGCAATTTTTCTTTTGAAGCTGGCCTTAGATGATTTTATGAGGGATCGTAGTTTCTTGCTAGTACGGATCAGAGATGCCTTCCCTTTTTGGGATTTTGCTCTATCATGTAGTAGCTTCCTCCTTCTGTTGTATAGCATATTTATGGCTGGGGTCCACCAGACAGGTCTCCTGCCTTTGGAGGAGCGAGTCTTGGTTTTATTTGGGATAGCACGATCCATGCATTCCTGTAGGTGTCCATATAATGTGTTTGTGAAGGATTCTGCAGTTTGGGCCGTATTTTCCACTGGCCCGGGGGCTTTGAAGGATGCCACCTCAGTTTTGAGAAGTGTGAAGTTTGCTTTTGAGAAGTTCTTCACCGTGGAATCCTTGGCTGGGGGTGGGGATGGGATATGGATGTCCAGTGAGATTAATTTATGGTCAGATCTTACCAACGAGGGGTATACCTCTGGTATGGAACATAGAACCGTTGGGCGAAGGTGTGTATATATATATATATATATATATATATATATATATATATATATATATATATATATATATATATATATATATATATATATATATATATATATATATATATATCATATATACATATATATATATCATATATATATCATATATATATATATATATATATCACATATATCTATATCACATATCTATATATCTATATCATATATCTATATCATATATATCTATATACTATATATATGTATCTATATATATGTATCATATATCTATATATCATATCTATCTCTCTATCTCTATATATATATCTATCTCTCTATCTCTATATATATATCTATATCGCTATCTATATATATATATATATATATATATATATATATATATATATATCTGTATATATATATATCTCTATCTATATATATATATATATATATATATATATAAATATATATATATATATATATATATATATATATATATATATATATATATATATATATATATATATATATATATATATATATATATATATATACATATATATATATATATATATATATATATATATATATATATATATACACACACACACACACACACACACACACACACACACACACACACACACACACACATATGCGCTTGCCGTCCAGGTGTGCACCCCAAGCGTAGTCTGATGCATCTGTGGTGAGGGGTGGGGGTGGGGAGAAGGGCAGTCCCTTGTTGTGGGAGAATGCAGCTGCCCACCAAAGAAATTCCTTGATGAGGCAAGGAATTATTATAGGTAGAAGAGTTTCTAGGTCTTGAGAGTGTTGACACCAAAGGCTTTTTAGGTACCACTAAAGTTTCCTCATATGCAATCTGGCAAATGGAATGAGTAGTATGCAAGATGCCATGAACCCCAGAGCGTGCAGGATCTTCCTTGCAGATAGCTGGGGTCTGGTGGCTAGTTGAGCGAAGTAGGCGGTCTGGAGAATTTGTTTCTCTGGTGTAAATTATGCCATCTGGGATGCTGTGTCCAGACTTGCTCCCAGGAAGATTATCCTTTGGGTGGGCAGCTGTTTGGATTTCTCTGTTGATTGTGTACCCTAGGGAGGTTAGTAGGGCCTTTACAAAAGGCCAGGTGCTTCAGCAGCTTTTCCTGGCTGTCTGCCTGAATAAGGCAGTCATCTAAGTATGGGTAAATTTGAATATTTTTTTGTCTGCAAAAGGCAGTAGCGGAAGCCAGACATTTTGTGAAAACTCTGGGAGCAGTAGATAAACCAAAGAGAAACACAGAGAACTGAAAAAGTGATGAGATCCTCCCCTGAAGCAGAGATATTTCCTGCATAATTCCCCGATAGGAATATGGAGGTAGGCCTCTTTTACCAAGCATTCTTGCAGCTGCTGGAGGGTGAGCATTCTGAATTTTGGGATGACCAGGAAGGAGTTTAGAATGGATAGATTGAGGATGGGGTGCCAGGTGCCCTCTTTTCTGGGAACCAGAAAAAGTCTGGAGTAGAAGCCTTGGCCTATCTGCAGGAACGTGCTCTACTACTCTCAGAGAGCAGGGAAAGGATTTGCTTTTGAGCCTCTGTCCACAAATTTGGTGGTAGATCTGGGAAACCTTTTGTGGTTGGAAGAGTATGGAAGGAAAATTTGTATTCCTGAGACACAATGTTCAGAACCCATTGGTCCTTGGTAATGGAGGCCCACGTATTTGAATGAGAGAGTTTTCCTCCTAGGGGTAAGTGAAGGTGGGTAGGGGGGGGTGGAGGAGGTGAGTCATTGTGAGTTCTTAATACAAGGGGGAAGCTTAGAACTCCCTGGTTTTGAAGTGGAGGCAGTCCACTGCTTAGATCTCTGCATTCTCTGAGGCTGCTGTCTGGAGGGTCTGTTTCCATGGGGCCTAGGCTGGGACGGTTTACACGGAGCAGGAAAGGACCAGTGCTTGGAGGGACAATGCTTGCTGAACCTAGGGGGCTGAACCTATAAGAAATCCTTAACTGTTTGCATAGATTTCGCTTTTTCTTCCATCTTTAAGACCTCTTCTGCCTTAGTGCCAAATAAGTTATCTTTGTGCAAGGGGGCATCCAACAATTTAGATTTGACATGGTCTGGCAGGGGTTGTTCCTGAAGCCATGCATGTCTTCTGACAGAGCCAGTGACTGCGGCCTTGCAAGAAGCTTCAAGGGCGTCAAAACCACAATGCAAAGTGTGTTTAGTTACTTGACTTGCAGAATGCATTAAGTCTTGTAAATCTTTAGACTCTGCCCAAGCAGGAAAGGAAGACTTTTTGTTTAAGGAGTTCCAAGGTATGTTACTGAAAATTCAGCATTTGGAACTGACCATTTAGTGCCCTGATAGCAAGAATGGCTGAGGTGTGTACTTTTTTACCCCATCTGTCCAATGCTCGGGAATCTCTGTCTGAGGGGGTGGGATTCTTAGCAGAGGTTGCTTTAATCCCTTTTGGCCCTTGAGAAATGACCTCAGGGTCAGCTGTTGGATTTTTAAAAAGATATTTGTTGGAGTCAGAGACTCTAAAGTACCCATCTGGTTTTCTGGGAGCAGGAGGTAGGGCATCAAGAGTCTAGCTGGATTCAAGACAAACCTCATCCACATCATCTAGGACTGGGGGGATGGCCAAGGGTCTGTGTTGTGGAAGATCTAGGAATTCCCCGTTTCTTTTTAGACTGAGGGTAGCCCTGACTCCCCCATTGGAAATGATCCCTTACGTATGCAGGGTTTCCCCAAAGAAAAATTCCTCTGGGGGAGAGGGGAGAGGCTGAAGGAATGGAGTCCTCTGCATCAGAATCCTCATAAGTGGAGAGGGGTTGCATGTCTTCATACTCAGATACATCAGATTCATCGGACTCTGGTTCAGATAAAACAACAGGGGACAGATCTCTTTTCCTTTTTGATGGGGTAGCTTGGCTTACCCTGATCAGCATAAGGTCTTCCGCCATTTTAAGTATTTGAGACTGAGGCAGCAAGTGCTTGAGAGTGGGTCATCGGGTTCTTGGGTGTGGTTCGAGCCCTGGGCCTAAAAAACATGGTAGTTTGAAAAAAGCAGTAGTCGTGAAAGAAGATGTCAGTTTGTGTCGAGATTCGGTAGTGCAAAGGACTTCCTCGGACGCCGGTGCCTGCTCAGCGGCTCTGGACTCATCCAAGGCAGAGACAACCGCAAGATCTTTAGCCAAAGAAGAGTTTTGCGGCATACTGGATTCCAAAAGGGTCTCAGTAGCAGCCTGCGAATCAACTGAAGGGGGCATTAGGGGTTACGAAAGCACCTCACAGAGTACCAGAGGACTGACGACTCACTTAAAAGAAGCGCCGTCGGTCGTTTTGGACTTGTGCAGTCTGTCTCTGTCTTTATCTTTACGTTTTTTTGGAAGATCTGCTGTCGGATGGCTTACCAAAGCCATATCGGAGTTGGAGGACTGTAAATGAAATTATCTGCCTACAATAAGGGCCCGACGATGGATAGTTCTGGCATTGAACAAAGCACAGAAGCGACAACAGGGGATGCAGCTTGATGCAGCTGAACAAACTCCATGAAAACAGAATCACAGGCATTGATACATGCAGGAATATAAAAATGCAGAAAGCAAAGCCACACTTGCAAGATGCACAAAATTGGAAAAAATGCAGAGACTGGTGGCCTTGTGACTTCCACTGAGCAGACAATGCACAGCACAGCGGGTGGTTTTCTGCATTCACTTTGGGACTATAAGTACTATATACAAAGCCTCAGTACTGTGGCATACAAGGTCACGGCTCTTTTTATAAATTATTGGTAACAATTTGAAATATCAGAACAGCATGTTCTGAAACATTGGTTTCCTCCACACTCTAAAGTTGTTCATAACACCTTGTAAGAGAGTGTTATACAGCTACATGATCTTGTCAACTACTAAAAAAGCCAAAGAACATGTTAGATAATAACATCTACAGTGTATCACAACACAGAATTAGTGTTACAAATAAGGGGAAAGTCCTTTTACATCACAACATTTTACATCCAGCTGTGTCTATACATACACAGTATTAAGAGCGAACAGGGTATTGAGTGTTTTAGTTTTGTCTGTGTCAGAATGACAGATTCTTCAGGATTCTGAATGGAATATGGAGCCGTAGATACAATGAAGTTTGAGGTGCTGCGCCCCCCCTTTCCCAATCAAATTTCTCTACTTTTTTACTATTAAATGACTTCATAACTCACACTTTAAGGATATCCTTCCTATTTCACATAATATGGAATAACACATTCAACCTTCTTTCTCTGTTATTAATATTTATCAGCAAGTTTTTAAACCCGGTGTTGGCCCACACGCGCGCACACACACACACACACACACACACACACACACACACACACACACACACACACACACACACACACACACACACACACACACACACACACACACACACACACACACACACGTGCATTCTAAGTTTTCAACAGATAAGAGATTGTTGAATATACCATGCAATGGTCACTTGTAACAGGGTTTGTAGAATACAGGATACTGTAACTCCTGAAATCCATCCTTTTTAGTAAGTTCAGTTTCAAAACATTGTGATTTTCCTAGTAAGAAATCTTTGCACTTCTTTTGAATGTGTAAAGTGACTGTTTGATACCTAAAGAATGCAACATTACAGCTAATGATGAGAGAATTTAACTCGTATTAGGTTTGAGACATGCCACTCGGAACTCTTGTACACATGAGGCATGAACCCTAAAATAGGCCCAAAGTACACAAATTCTACCTGGACAGTTGTCATCTACAGGACGACTTCAGTTCATCACACAAATATGTGGCAGGAATCTAACCACTGCAATGGAACTCAATAATGAAACACAAAGCTGATGGCAGACCAGATACTGTAAAACACAAGACCTCTAGTCTCTTCCTATAAACTGGCACAGATCTGATAAATATATAAATGCATTTACGTAAACACAAACATACATAAACACCATCAAGAAATATATACCTGTACATCCATCCAACCACCTCCCTCCCCAATTTTGCACATGGGCTCTGGGTTGTTCCTTCAACAGTGAATCATGTGGGGCCATTGTTCACACTGCCAGGTGGCTAGTCCTGCCGCAGTTGTTTTTCCCTACCATACACATTCACACTTGTGGAAAATTTAGTGTCCAATCCACCTACTGCACATCTTTGGAATGTGGGCACAAACTAGAGCACCTAGAGAAAATCTATGAACACAGGGAGGACATGCAGACTCTGCAAAGAAAGCACCCAAGCTGAAAACATACATAGCAAAATCAACATGTGCACAGCAAGACGTTTGTTACAGAAATAGATGGTCCACTTGTGACTACTTAAACATATGCAAATATAAAAAATTAGAATACATAATAATGAATAGTACAAAAAAATTAAGGCCATTCAGTTTAAAATTTGAACTGTATGAAACTAATTTCTAAAATATATACTAAGGGGATGTGAAATATGAAGCAATGTAGTTATGGAGAATTTACACCTGAAAAATTGGAGAATACCTTACTGAACTAAGAAAATGCCAAGAATGAAGTTTCTTGGAGTATACTTAAATATATACCAAGGCAGAAATACCTTGGGATAAAAGGTGGCCACTGATATTCTGCTGGCAAAGATGAAAGGCTGGTATGTTTTGTGGATAGCTACTGTAACTAAAAAAAAAAAAAAGTGAATACACAGTAGTAGAAAAAATATTGTTTTGAAACTTTTAGCTGCAATATGTGATCCAATGTCTACATTACATTTTCTCATCGAGAGAGAGAGAGAGAGAGAGAGAGAGAGAGAAAAGGAAAACAGAGCCGATGTCTTGGTTTTAAAATTCCCTCGGGACAGAAATTTTACAGTCTGTAATCATAACCCACCACATCAGATCAAGGGTCACAAAGAAAACTACCACTGCCAGTACTATAAAGTTAGCTTGTATTTTAGACAAAATGCTGTTGAATCCATTTTTTTCCAGCTGCACTTCTGTATAGTTGGAAGTTATTATATAAAGATACAATTTTGCTTCCTTCATTTCAGTGCACATATCTATATATTGGTAAGTGTTCCCAAGAGATAGTGTGTGTGTTTTTGTCTTTCAAGTTTTACAGCTCTATAAAAGTGTTCGTACGATTCTTCCAGGGGCCATTTCTGGATACGGTCGATAAAAGAAAACAGGAAAACAAAAGGTGGGGAGATGGATGGAGTTGAGAGACAAACAGCTGTCATTACATTAATCAACTGCCTATTCAGTGGCAAGATATACATTCTTGTCCATACTGTACCATAGGGCTGTGATGAGCATTCACTCCCAGTTGACATGGCTGTATAACTGCATTTCTACGCCAGAAACTAGGCTGGCACTAGGAGAGACAATGGACTACAAACAGACAGCTCGAGTCACAGGCCCCCCGATAAAAATTTTAAACTCCGTAAAACTCTTTCACGTTACTACTGTGCTCTTTCTAAGCTGTTTATGACAATCTGATACCATTTTCTAGTCTTGTTACGGTAAACATCATTAGTTAAAAATCTCCTTTCCTTTATTATGGGTTTAGGTAAACACTGCCATCTTGTAACATTAAGACATTAGAACAGACTATGTCAGCACAGTGAAATGCCTTGCAGTCTTTAGTGAGCAAATGAGCATCGTTGATGCTAGTGTTTCAGCGTGGATGATGAGTCAGCTGTGCATAAGTGCTACAGCTGTATCCGTTACAGAACATGAGAATTATATGGCACTACAATCAAATGTGGCTCTAAGCAGAAGCACTGCATGAAAAGCTGTTGTGCAGCACAACCGTAAGTTGTTCAGAACATTCAGACATTGTTCTGCATTATTTAAGAACAGGTAATTCATCACAGGTTGCAGGTCACTTCCAACATAAGCACTGCAGCTTCACCACTAAACACTACAGCTTAAGAAAACTTCTCCAGTTCTGATCAGAAACTATGTCCTAGATGAATGGTAGGAATTATTTTTGATTTAAACACTGCTGTTGCTCAACCACAAACTAATAAACTAAGACGAGACAAAAGTCCCCTGCCTCAGGTTCCGACTCACAGTGGCTCAAACTTTGGTCTAGAGCGCAGCAATGGATTACAGCAGAAAAAAGTGGAACAGCTTATGACATTTATCAGATTACCATCATAGGTTCATGTATCTTGAACAGTTTTTTCAAGCTCTTCTAAGAATGAGAGATTTTTTTTTGAAGCACCTTTGATTTACTTATTTTTAGCTTTTAGCAACTATAAAAGGACACTGACACCACTGAATCCAACTTTCAAGAGCAAAATGAATTAGATTACTATAACACAAATACAGTGTTTATCAGGAAACTTCAGGACAATGAAAGAGCTACACAATTATCTAACTCAGTGGTTCCCAATTTTTTTCAATTCTTGGCTCCCTTGCTGAATCCAGGTTTCCCCAAGCCCCCCACCCCCGCGGTGCGCATAAAGTGCATATTTAATTTATTTACTTATTTACTTGACATTTGTTTAATGAGGCTGCCTGATTGGACTAGGAGACCTGGGGGAGAAATGCTCAATAAAAAGACCATTACCCAAAAAATGTGTACATTCCACTTAGCAGCATAACGCTGATCTACTATGGTTGAGAGGTAAGCAAACCTAATGGCAACCTTACAGGGATGAAAGTTCTGACTACTCTCCAGAGGCTGCAGTAAAAATCCATTTTATTCACTTCACGTCCTATAGGTGGTCTTGTTTTAAAACTAGGTTGTTTTACTATATAAATAAGAGACAGTCATAAAAAAAAAATCACTATAACTTTCTTGATAAGTGCTTACTTTCCAATATACAGCAGTGAAAAGCTAAAACTCCTCTTTCTGTCTTGGTGCAGAAAATAAAACTTGTTAATTGCAAAAGAACACGCAACATTAGTCTGGCTGATGAGTCTTTTTTCTCCATTCGCAAGTAATGAAAAAGAATGCTTATTATTGTAGCCCACTGAATTCAAGGAGAACCACTGTTCTAATCATCACGCGTGCATACACACGCACGCACACTTTTCTGAAGTAACTGAGATCACCATATTTGAAAGTCCCTTGAAATTCTGAAACACAAAAAAACAGCTTAACTAAGGAGGGTGTTCCTATTTCAGGAAAAATCCTATTGTTTTAAAAAGGCAGCAATGTAAACACCACCAAAATGTTTTATTCTACAACTGCACCAACTAAGATTTCAATTTACATAACAATCAGGAATGGATACTACATCTTATTTGCATCAAAAATAAAAATTACAAAGCATTTTGACACTTATCTGTAGCATCCTAACCAAACCAAAATTTAAAAAAAAAAAAAAGAGGCCTACATCTTGCTTTCTAGTGTTACAATAAACAATTATGTAGAGGTGAGGCTCTTTCAGTCAACCTTCAGACACAAACTCCTCAATTAAAGAGATAATGATCTGGCTATTGACAAAGGCAGCATTTTCTAGTCATTACAGGGTGTATCACCTGCACCTCTATAAATAGAGTTACCAGCTTAGTGGATAAAGTGTACATAAATCAGTTAAAACCTTCCTTCCAGAGAGTCCATATGGATTGTGTATTGTGGAACTGTGTGCATATTCACACACAGAGCAACTAATTATACATTCAAACATTTGCACAGACTGAATGAAAGGTTAAGTTTTAATATTATATGTGACTATATGCATTTGAGTCCAATATAAAGTTGCTGTTCCCGCTCGCACAGATAGACAATCTAAATGAAATGCTGAAATTAAAATAAAGACTACAAGTAACATGAGGACAGTCATGAATGTTTTTGGTTGTTCTTCTTTCGTCTTTTCCTTGTTAGGGGTCGCCACAGCAGAACTACGGTCTGCCAATGATTGGCAGTAGATTTTTACAGTGCTGAGGTGCCAGCCCAATGCCCAACCTGCAACAAAGGCACGCCCATTCACGCATGTCTTTCGAATGCCACTCGACCGCGGGGAGGACATGCAGACTCCACACAGAAGGTGCTCCAGCCGAGAATTGAACGCGAGAACCTCTTGCTGTGAGGCGACAACGCTACCGCTGCACCACCGTGGCTATATTCATGAATGTTTTTGGTAAAAAGTGGTCAATCAAATGTAGTTATTCATAGCTAGTACACAAGATGCACATAAGAGTTTGTGGTCTTATTAGCAAATACATTATCGGTCCTTCTGGTAAATAGGTGTTTTTATTTCCACCCATCTTTTTCTACACTTTATTCAGAATCAAAAGCATGTTGCAAGGCTTAGCAGAGGCTGTTCTTATAAATCATGTGGTATTGTGTATGTTATAGGAGCAGAGTCTCAAGGTGAAAACATTTTTTTTTTTTTAGGTTGTCCAGTATCACCCTATTTTACATTGAATTTGGTTTACTTATATTTCTGTTTACCTTTTAAAATGCTGTTAGACTTTCAACACACAGTCCCACACCCTTTCCAAACAGAAATACAATAAAAAACTATGTCAAGTCAGTTTCTCTTGCACAGCCAGCCCTTCCATTCATGAATATAATCCTTCTGCCAACCATAAATCTTTTAACGGTTCAGACCCCCCATTTGCCCTAAATTCCATTAAATAACGACCCGGAGTGCCATTTCCACTCACAAAACCAGCCAGAAATAAAGCATCTGAATAGCCGGGCAAGCCCCAGCCAGAAATGTGAGCTCCTTGAGCTCAATTCCGACAGGCTGGTAGCCCTGACGGAGCTGATGTCATTGCACATGATGACGTCAGCTCAAACAGCACAAAAATTAAAAAAACAAAAGAAAAAAATTGTAAATGTTCGCAGCCACCCCAGGGCGCCGCAGCACACACTTTGGGAACTCCTGATCTAACTAGTGAACTCTTCTTAAAAATTTTAAATGGCAGATTCTGAAAATCTATACACCTGACTGTGCACATACAGTACATGGCATAGCATTATTGTGAATGTTCTGTAGTTACCTTCTGCCTCTCTCATTCATAAAGCACATCACCTGCCCCAGAGTGAAAAATGAAGCTGGTCAATACCCTGCAAATTTTAGAATTTCACCTTTGTCCCTGCAAATCTTAGTTACTTCTAACATAAAATAATGCATGGCAAAATATAAACTAAATCAGAACGTGTTCGCCAGAAGAACACTTTTTAGAATTTGTGGGGATTTAAAAAATACACTGACATCTGCCCTACAACTAGATTTAATGCAACCCTGAAAGGTTTTACAGCAACATCTTGAAAAAAAAAATTACCTTCCAGTTACCACACCACCATTGTACATCTAACAGTACAATGCAGAAAAATCAAAAAAAAGAACGGTCAAAACTTAAGCGCAAATTCTATCAAAACCAGGGCTGTGGGTCTTAAATTCCCAACTGTTCTCTTGAATTCCAGATGTAGTTAGCGAGCTAGGTATAGCTCCACAAACCAATGTAAATTTTAGGTTTAAACATAAAATATTGAAAGTATAAAGGAAAAAATATTCCCTTTTTTGGCGGGGGGGGGGGGGTCAAGCCTACCTTCATTGCCCCCTTGCTAATTATATACATTTAAGAGATTGGACAAAAGTGGAGAAAGAGGAAAATTCCCCACATCCCACTATACTGTACCACAAAGTCATGCCGGCATTCTGTGATCAAAGGTGTTTTTGATTACTTATGCCAGAATTCAAAGCATTTGATATTCTGAACAAGCTGCCTGGTTCCTGAGACGGTTATACAAAGTTGTGCTAGGGAAGGTGCATGTGCACAGTTTGTGGAAAATCTGACTGGCAGAGGTAAACCTAGTGATGAACACAAGTCTTGAAAGTCATGCAGTCGCTTTGTTATACATCAGATCTTTAACTTCATCCTGCCTGGAAAGCATCTGGATCTTGAGGAATAT
>NC_056738.1:201822641-201830141 GCF_019279795.1 Protopterus annectens
ACATCAGTCCAGAGTTTGGGCCAATCTATCCATTTCTTAATGTGTACAGTAAAACATTCAGTTTATAATTTTCTTGGGTGGTGAAAGCCAGGGTACATATTTTGGCTAGGCATATATAGGCTCTAGGGCCAATAGCCTAGTACCTACCTATGAACCTATATATTAAATACATATGGCTATATAAAAATAAAACAAAACCCTTAGGTACAAGCAAATACACCACAGTGGTAGTATAGGATAAAGTGGTAGAGATAAGTTCAGCTAGTTCAGAGGGGATGGAGGGAGGGTAACCTGGACTACAGCAGGGTGAACACTCGAACATCTACATTTATGGTAGGTAAAAAACTGTACTATGTTCATAGTGTTACTCTGCTGCAGTCATCACACTTGGGTTGAATCCCAAAGCTAAGGAGAGGAGGTGAAATCAAACAGGGTTAGAAGAGGCTAGTAGGCCCTGCATAACTGCAGTGGCAAAACCAGCTCTAGTCTTAGAGTAAAGAGGTAAGTGATAGTGTTTGGTGAAGGTGTGCACTGAACTCCAAGTAGCAGCTTCCAGAATATCCTTGGTTGGCACTCCCCTGAGAAAGGCTGCTGATGTAGCTCTAGCCCCGGTGGAGTGGGACCTAATGTTAGCAGGTACTGGTTTCCCATGATGTGTAACAGAAACGTATGCAATGTCCTATCCATTTAGAAATGGTCTGTTTTGAGATAGCTTTTCTTTGTGATCCCTTTGTGATCCTGTAGCATAGGCTACAAAGAGCTGGTCAGTTTTTCTGAAAGCCTTAGTTTTATCCAAGTAGTAACATAATTGCCTGTGAATGTCCAGAGTGCAGGAGTCTTTCTCCTTTGTTCTGGGGATTTGGGAAGAAGGTGGGCAAGTGAATGGTTTGGTTTAGGGCCACACTTGACACCACCTTTTGGCATAAAGGAAGGGTTAGTTTGTAGAGAAACTCTGTCTTGATGAAAAATGAGGAAAGGTTCCACTGCCATTAGTGCCTGTAGCTCTGAGACTCTTCTATCTGAGGTTATTGCTAGTAGTAGGGCAGTTTTCCATGAAAGAAATTTTAGATCATTTGAAAAAGCTGGTTCAAAGGGCGGCAGTGTAAGCTTCTCCAGGACAAAGTTGAGATCCCAAGTAGGTGTTGGAGCTCTCCTTGGCGGTCTTAAATTCTTAGCCCCTCTGAGGTACTCTCTTAGGAGTGGATGTGAAAATAAAGGAGGATCCATGCTGTAATGAGCTGAAATTGCTGAGGTGTGGATCTTAACATATGAAAAGGAAAGTCCTTTGTGTAACATCTCAGTTAAATATTGTAGAATCTGAGGAATGTTCGGCTCCAGGGGATTTAGGCCTTTAGCCTGGTTCCAGTAGCAAAACCTTTTCCATTTGTCCGAATAGGTTTTCCTGGTGCTGGGCCTCCTGGGCTCCAGAATGACATCCATTACAGCTTTGGATAAAGGTGTTGGCTGGTTGCTTAGGTAATATGCCATGCAGCCAGGTTTAAAGTCTTTAGCTGGCTGTGTAGAATCAGATTGTCTCGCTGGGCGAGCAGGTGAGGAATTTGTGGCAAAATCCATGGTGGGCCCTGGGCCATGGTCCTTAAAATTGGATACGAATGTTGGCGTGGCCAATCTGGTGCAAAGAGAATCATTTGTGGCCTCACTAATCTGACTTTCAGCAGTAACTTTACTAGAAGAGGCAGTGGAGGGAAGGCATACACTGTTAATGTTTTCCAACTGAATGAGAGAGCGTCCACTTTCCAAGCTAGTGAATGGAAGGTCCTTGTGCAAAATTTTTGAAGTTGGTGGTTGTGGGGGCTTGCAAACACATCTAATGTGTGGGCGTCCCCATTTTTGAGCTATCATTGCAAATACTTGTGGATCTAGTTTCCATTCGTGTGGATCCATGATGTTTCTGCTTAGGTAGTCTGCCAATGTGTTTTTCTTTCCTGGCAGGAATTGTGCTTGTAATTGTACCTGGTAAGACAGTGCAGTGTTCCACAAGGTCATTGCTTGCCTGCATAGAGGGTAGGAATGTGTGCCCCCTTGCTTATGTACCACATAACTGTGGTGTTGTCTGTCCTTATTAGTAGTTGTCCTGGGTGTAGAAGGTCCTTGAAAGCTGTTAGGGCATTCTGCACTGCTAGCATTTCTTTTTGATTGATATGCAGGGGTCTCTGATCTGTAGTCCATTTGCCCTGAATGCACTGTCCTGCCACGTGTACTCCCCAGGCATAGTTTGATGCATCTGTTGTCATAGTTTGCCTGGCTGTGGGTAAGGTGAAAGGCTGACCCTTGTTGAGGTGACATGCCTGTGCCCACCATAGAAACTTCTGTTGAAGGCAGGGAATGAGTGGAATCATTGTTTCCAAGCTGTGGCTGTGCTGAGTCCATACACTTTTCAGGTACCATTGTAATTTCCTCATATGCAGTTTTGCAAATGGTTATTAGTAGAATGCAAGATGCCATGAATCCCAAGGCCTGCAGAATTTTTCTTGCTGGGAGTTGGGTTTTTGTTGCCCTTATTTTGAAATATTGAAACAGTTGTCTTTTGTCTGGCGTGAGATAAGGCATCTGGGCCGTTGTATTAAAGCTGGCACCCATGAATGTTACGTTTTGTGAGGGCACTAGTTTTGATTTCTTTTCATTTACTGTGTACCCTAGGCAACTTAGAAAGTGTTTGACAAATGCCAGATGCTGTAAAAGAATGTTCTTGCTTTCTGCTTGAATAGGACAGTCGTCCAGGTATGGGTATATTTGAATTCTTCTTTGTCTGCAGTATGCAATTACTGGTGCCAGGCATTTTGTGAAGACCCTGGGCGCAGTAGATAAGCCAAAGGGCAGTGCAGAGAATTGATAATGCGTTGAACCTGCAATGAAGCGGAGGTATCTTATGAAATTTTGTCTGATAGGAACATGTAGGTATGCCTCCTTGAGGTCCAAAGTGACTAGCCAGGCATTCTTGCCCAGCATGGGAAGAAGCTGTTGTAGTGTTAGCATCTTGAATTTTGGTACTTGCAGATAGGTGTTCAGAATTGAAAGATCCAGAATGGGTCTCCATGCTTTGTCCTTTCTTGGAACTAGGAAGAGTCTTGAGTAAAATCCTTGTCCCTGCTCCTGTGTAGGTACCTGTTGAATGGCTCTCACGTTCATGAGAGCTGAAATTTGTTTTTGTGCCTCTGCCCATTGATTTGATGGCAGGTTTGGCATTCCTTTTATCCTTGGTAAGGTATGAAAGTGAAATCTGTATCCTTGAGAGACAATGTTTAGAACCCATTTGTCTTTTGTGATGATGTGCCAGTTGTCTGCAAAAAATGCTAGTTTTCCTCCAAAGGGTGTTGCCAGGAGAGATTTGCTTGGTAGTTTGAGGATAGAGTCATTGTGTCTGCCTTCTGCTAGCTTGGGGCCTGTCTTCTCTTCCTTTCTGGGTAGCAGAACCCCATTGGTGAGGTTTGTAAGGGCCCTGTGACTGACCTCTGCCCCTTGGGCATCTGTATTTGCACCACTGTGATCTGTCCGAAGCTGGAAAGGACCAATTTTTTGTTGGCCAATTTCTGCTGAAGCGAGGGGGTTGTACCTGCAAGAAATCCTTGACCATTTGCATAGATTTAGCCTTATCCTCCATTTTCTTTACAACCTCTTCTGCTTTGATACCAAATAATACATCCTGTTGTAAAGGTGAATCTAATAATTTTGCTTTAACATGGTCAGGGAGGATTTGCTCTTTTAACCAAGCATGTCTACGAATGACTGAGCCAGTAACAGCTGCTCTACAGGAAGCTTCCAGTGAATCAAATCCGCATTGTAAAGTATGCTTGCCCACCTGTTCAGCTGCATGCAACAGATCCTGCATTTCCTTGAACTCAGGCTGTTTTGAGTGTGTGCTCATTTTTTGTTTTAACTGAGACATCAGGAATTGTTGATATTTCAACATGTGAAACTGGCAATTTAATGCTCTCATAGCCAGAGCTGCAGAGGTGTATATTTTCTTGCCCCATCTATCTAGGGCTCTGGAATCTCTTTCAGAGGGCACAGGATTTTTAGCCATAGAAGCCTTTGCTCCCTTAGGACCCTGGGATATGGTTTCTGGGTCAGCTACAGGGCTTTTATAAAGGAATTTGTGTGAGTCAGGTACTCTGTAGTATCCGTCTGATTTGGCTGGAGCAGGAGGTAGAGTATCTGGATTTAAACTAGACTCCAAGTAGACATCATCCACAATATCTAAAACAGGAGGAATAGCAAGAGGTCTGTGCTGGGGCAATAGAAGGAACTCTCGGAGCCTTTTCTTAGAATCCGAGTAATCCTGGCCTTCCCAGTGGAAATGTTCCCTCATGGAATGTAATGTTTCCCCAAAGGAGTAGACTTCAGGGGGAGATGCTGAGGGAATAGAGTCTTCAGCATCAGAATCCTCATAAGGTGGAAAATTGTAATCCTGGTCCTCAGAAGAATCTGAGGAGAGAGAAACCTGGTCAGAGGATGCATAATCCTCCTCTTGTCTTGGTCGGTTATCAGGAGGGGGATGGGAACCCCTGATACGGGTAATTAAATCTTCAGCCATCTTAAGCATCTGTTTCTTAGGCATGGGGCCTTGACCTGTAGACTGATGAACAGTTTTCTTAGGTTTTAAAGGAGTTTTAAGTTTAGCATAAGATTTAATGGCGAGTGTAGTCGGTCTGAAGACACCTTCTGCAACTGAAGGTGTTTCCTCTGCACTGGTGTCTAAATCTGCTCCGGTGTCTGTAGATGGCTGTGTGGGCCTAGTAGACTCCGCGTGGGAGTCGGCAGCTGTCTGGGGTTCCAGCTCTGCGATCGTCAGGGGCTGCGTAGGCGCCTCACTGAAAAACTGAGAACCGGCGACAGGCCCAGCTGAGGCCTCGGGGTCTGGTTTATTCCTAGGCTGCCTGTCCTTATCCTTGCATTTTTTTTAATGAATTGCAGTTGTCGGTTGCTCAGATGACATGATATAATTGAATTTCCTACCAAAGTAATGTCGTGCGAAGTCAAAACGGCGTTTGATAGTGCGTTTATTAAACCTAGCGCAAAACCGACAACCTGTGACGTCGTGGTCTGGGCCTAGGCAAGGAATACAATAGGAATGGAAGTCCTTATGAGGTATTTGCTTCCCACAAGAAATGCAATTGTTAACTTTTTCTGACATCGAACTGAAGCAAGAAAATGTTCCCCAACGGGGTACTTAGCTTTAGTGAAGACTTCGGACTGAAATTCAAATCGAAAATCTCAGGTGCCGACCGGCAATTGCGAACTGCTTCTGCTTCGGGCACCGCGCGGCAAGAAAGACGAAAGAAAATGGCGTTGGATGCCTCTTATATACCCCTGATGCACTGACGTCAGGGAAGAAACGACAGCAACAGATGCCGGACCAAGACTTTGGAATTCGGGCCAACTGCGGGACCGCCTGACGGCAGGATAACCCAAGTGTGATGACTGCAGCAGGGTAACACGATGAACATCAATGCTGCAAGGAAAAGGAGCCCGAGACAATTTTTCCAGAACTAAATTTAGATCCCAGGGAAGAGAACAGAGAACAGGCTTCCTGGGAAGTCCAACATTAAAGACACCTTTAAGAAACTGCTTAGCCTCAAATCTTGAAACCAATGGGGGAGTTAAAGGCAGACAAACTGATAAGTGGGCCTTACCAGAAAAAGAGTCCAAACCAGCATTGAGCAACTCACACAAATAAGAGAGAACCAAACAAACATCATTGAGCAACTCACACAAATAAGGGAGAACCAAACAAACATCCACAGAAAGTGGGTCCAGGTCACGAGAAAGACACAAAATAGAAAACCTCTTCCATTTAGATAAGTAGGATTTTTTAGCAGTAGGTTTCCTGGCCTCCTGCAGCACTTCCTCAGAAAAAAAGGTGTCTATGAGAAACCTTATCACCCACAGTGTCAGATGAAGCGTGGACAGGTGGGGATGGATGAGACACCCCCTTGTCTTGTGTGACGAGATCCCAAAAGGGAGTCACCAAGATTTTGGGAGCATCCTCTTGAACAGGACTCTCAGAAGGAATGCATAAAGAAACATCCCCTTCCAAGAAAAGGAGGTAACAGATTGCTAAAACAGAATTCGGACTGGCAGCAAAAAAGTTCATAGGTTAGTACTAGGCTAACTGCCCTTGAAAGCCATTTTAAGCCTAGCAAATTATCCCTTGCGAGACTCAAACCCTGCACCTTGTGTTTGTAAGGCAAACACAGTTCTGAGGATGGCACACCTGAACATCACCTTTATGCCCTACCCCACGCAAGGAGTGAGCAGGTGATGTTCAGCATACCTTAAAGCAACAGTAGACTTTGGTAAACTGGCTGGATGATGCGCTTCATGGCATGGAATCCCCATGTGTAAGGAATACTGCAGCAGTGAATGTAAGTACATTAATCCATCCACCCCATAGGACTATTTTATCAATTATCTTGGGAAAGAATGCCCCTAGCTCCACAGATGGAGAGCATATCAAGTATAATATACCCTACCCCCACCACACTTCTCAACTTCTTAGAGCAAGAAATCTGGACAACGCCTAAAATAATGGGGAGACAAAGGCCCAAAAATAGGGGCAGATTTAAGTATTGCTCTTATAAACTTAGTTGTTAGAATAAGAGGATTTGTTAACATGCATTTTTCTGAAGGATGTGAAGTCTGAAACTCAGATGTATGTTATTTAGTGGCTTCAGTCCTCAGCAATTTGCCAGAAAACCTCAAATTTTAAGGAATACAAGCAAAATAAGAGAAAAATCTGGACACTGACAGTATGCCCCCTAGCCTTGTATGCAAGAAGTGGTCCAGCATTTCCACAAAATAGCTAGGCTGACTTTGTTCAAAGCTTATTCCTAGTCTACTGACCCTCTGCCAAAACTGCCAGATTTCAGCACACTCTGGGTTTTACGGTTCAGCATGAGTATTGCAAAGACATCACAGATGTACAAAATTATCACTGGTGAGATGGCAGCTTTGGCCAACACAAGGAGGAGGAGGAGGATGGCTTCTGCTGCTACCTCAGCGCCACCAACTATCAGCTATTGTCATCAAAATCAAAACTTGAGACCGGAACCTGCTAGAGTGAGCAGAAAAGCTAAATCTGCATTTATGTAGACTGACTGGCCTTACTTACTTAATCTATTGTAGACTGACTGGCCTTACTTACTTAATCTATTGTACATTCATTAAAATAACAGTATCAGTAACCCCACCCCCAGATATTGCTTTAGCGTCAGACACCAATTTTGGGCACTTGGAATTGTTAGCTGTTACTCTAGGAAAAGTGTGAATCATTTTACAAACTATATTACTTATCACTTCTTTTATACATCCAAGTTTTATGTGGCTAAGCCAACCGAGTGGCATGACAGACTTGACAATGAAATGAACCACACTAGATTTAACCCAACTGCTCATCATCAAACCAAAGGATTTACACAGACTTAATATGACAAACCTTGAAACCTGTATATTGAATCCTTTAACATATCCTGACTGTCT
>NC_056738.1:201832641-201840141 GCF_019279795.1 Protopterus annectens
TAGCAAAAAAAAAGTGTAAGCAAGCACAAATACTTGCCAAGATAAACAGCACTAAATTCCTGCCCAAGCCACAGCAAGGAAAGCGGACACCACAAATCTGCTGCAGAAGACAGAACATCTGCACTAAACATCTTGTCTTAAAAAAACTTAGTGGGCATTATGAGAACTTTCAACAAAAGTACAATAAGGAATTTTAAACGGGGTTCATGAAAGGCAAGAGAAGGTAGTGTATACGAGATGCAGGGAGTGTGATAACATACATAGAGAAAGCCATACCTGTTGTGGTCAGGAAGCCTGTGATAGCAGGTAGAGGAATCCATCCTTATACTGCACGTTAGGCAGTGATTCTCTTTACTACATCAGGAAGTAAAGGATCCAAAATTAATATGGAAGAAGCAAATATAGGTGATTTTAGGATATGTTTAAGGTCTTTGAAAATGCAAGGTTTCCCGCAGTTATTAGGGGATACCTATTGAAATTTACGCCATAAGGAATGATGGACAATTCCTTAGTATAATATAAAATTGCCCTAAACATAGCAAATGTTTGGGCTCCCTATGTAACTGGGCAAAACTGGTGAAAATGGGCATTTATATTAGATTATAAGGTTTTTAAAAAGGATTTACTATTAGAATAAAGTAAGGATGCATAGGAAACGGACGTGTTTGGGTTCCTCTGCACTGCAAATAAGCATAAATATGAATATTAAAAAAGGCTCCATGAAGACAAACAGTGGTGGGCTCTGTAATTCAGTGTGACCGATGGACATTCTTAGCAGGATTGTGGAAAAATCAATATAGCTACTTGTAAAGTTACCTGCACTGAATGAAGAAATATTGTAAACTCAAGTCATCACAGACTCTCTCTTCCAATCACAACTGTAAAAACTCTAAAGACTGCTATTTCTGCATAGCATGAGACAGTACTGAAAAACTAATTTGGGATGTTTTGTTTTCTTTTATGCAAAGAAAATAAAAGCATTGTAGCTATCAACTGAGGCTCCAAATTAAATATATTCATTATAAAAAAGTATAGATAATAAACAATTACGATGAACACTAACTGGCTCAAAAGTTATAGTAAATATGTATCTATTGGTTATTACAAAGTATTAATCCTCAAAAACTGCGTTAAAAGCACCAACAGCCACTCAAAACAAAAGTCTAAAGTGCCCAAGGAAGCAGGAAACAAACACTTTAAAAACACGATTCATTGCACGAAACCACAGCACATAGGAAATCCCAATACACATCAACGTTTCGGAAATCTCAGCCTACACATTTTCTTTTGGTTTACTTCATCAGATGTGGACGCGAGCCCTGCGCCGACTTTCCGGGTTGCCATGGAAAAGCCTCCTAGCACCAGCAACCTGGAAAGTCGGCACAGGACTCGTGTCCACATCTGATGAAGTAAACCAAATGAAAACGTATAGGCTGAGATTTCAGAAATGTTAATATGTATTGGTATTTCCTATGTGCTGTGGTTTTGTGCAATAAATCGTATTTTTAAAGTGCTTGTTTCCTGCTTCCTTGGACACCTTGGACTTCATTACAAAAATATATAATGACAATGACTGAAAAGGTCAGTTTGGGAAGGGCACAGTTGTACGATAATGAATACACTAATTAAGGCTGAAGTATATGGTGAATGCACCTATTAACTAAGAAAATGGTGCATTAGTCATTTTTAAATTTCTTTAGTAACAGCTAACTTGCAACTTAACTATATAACTGGACTGCACATACAAGCTATTTTTATTGACTAACGTTTGCAATTAAAAGCAGTTAGATTTTTAACAGACCACTCAGAGGAAGGTGAAGGATGAGAGCGAAACTAAGTACATAGAATAGTTGTGAAAAATCTTACCATAACCATAGCCGTCATCTTCCATGTTGCAGTATTCTAGTTGTGGGATTTCCTACCCTCAGGTGACTCGTACGTCGGCTCCTATACAAAAGCTTCAGCTTGGCTGTTGCAGCGTGCGTGGGACGTCAGACTTAAGGCCATAAACCAGGGGCCTTAAATGTGACGTGCACGCACAATCCTTAGAACTTGAAGGCCAGCAGGTAGAGAAGAAAGCCCAGCAGGAGGAATGCCAGTGGGGACAGGTGTGTGACCTTGGTGTCCTTCAGTAGCACAGACAGGTCCAGGTATTAACTGGGAAAAAAGGAGAATGAAGAGGGAGTAAAGGTGGGTGGGAAGGAGTACTGCAACATGGAAGAGAAGGACATCTATGGTTATGGTAAGATTTTACACAACTATTCTATGTCCTATTCCTATGTTGCAGTATTCTAGTTGTGGGAGAGTACCACAGCTTAGATGGATGAGAGGGTGGTGGATGCTGAAGAGGATTCTACAAAGCCCTGTAGGATTGCCCTGGTGAATCCTGCCCATTCTTTGGAGACTTGGTCAGTTTGTAATGTTTGGTGAAAGGGTAGATAGTGGACCATGTGGCTACTTCCATAATGGATGTCATGTCCAGACCTTTTATGAAGGCCTTGGCGGTGGCCACTGCCCTAGTGGAATGGGCCTTTACTCCCACTGGGTTTTTTTTTTCCATGGTTGGAGTAGCAGAGGCAAAAGGTTTTCTTGACCCAGCATACGATACTTTGTTTGGAGACTGCCTTGCTCAGGGCTCTGGGGTGAAAGGAGACAGTTGCTTAGATTTCCTAATGGTTTTGTCCATGTAGAATCTTAGTTGCCTGTGCACACCCAAGGAGTGCAGTATCCTCTCCCCTTCATTAGTGGGGGAGGGAAAGAAAGACTGGTTTAGAGACAAGTCATTGACCACCTTGGGCATAAAGGAGAGATTAGTTCACAGGGAAGGTGGTGTAGGGGGGCAGGTGATTAAGGCCTGCAACTCTGACACCTTTCTGGCTGAAGTGATAGCCACCAGGAAGACAGTTTTCCATTTACACATCTGTAGGGAAGAAGTCCCAGCCAGTTCGAAAGGGTGCTGGGTAAGTTTTTCCAGGATGTAGTTAAGGTCCCAGGGCAGAGGAATAGGTTTGTTTGACGGTCTCATGCGTAAGACCCCTTTAAGAAGAGCTTTACGTTGAGCCTGGCTAGCAAGGAGGGATCAAGGGGCAAGCAGGCAGATACAGCAGAAAGGTGTACTTTCACTAAAGAATAGGAAAATCCACTTTTAATCAATTGACACATAAGCAAGAACAAAGGGGGGGGGTGGCATCAGCAGAGCAAGGGTCCCTTCCCTTGTCCAGACACCACTTTGTAAATCTTTCCCATTTAGCTAGGTAAGATTTTCTGGTGGTAGGTTTCCTTGCCTCCCTCAGGACTGAAAGTACATCCTCTGAGTAGTGATGTGTGAAGGGGATCAAAAGTTTAATCACCCACAGAGTCAGGGATAACATCTGCAAGTGTGGGTGGAGGAGAGTTCCTTTATCTTGTGTCAGTAGGTCCACCTTGTAGGGTAACTTGTAGTGACTGCCCTTGGCTAGACTGAGAAGTAGGGGGGGGAACCAGTGCTGCCTTGGCCAGTAGGCAGTCACCAACAAGATTTCTGGTTTGTCCTTCTCGACTTTCAGGACTTTCTGAATCATTGGGAAGGGGGGGGGGCATAAAGAACCTTCCCCTCCTAAGAGATGTTTAAAGCGTCCACTCTCCATGCTAGAGGGGAGTAGGTCTTTGAGCAGAAGGGTCTGCAGCTGCCTGTTCTGGGGGGAGGCAAACAGGTCTATTTGTGGAGTACTCCACCAGTGGACTATATCTAGGAAGACCTTCCTGTCCAGCATCCATTCGTACTGTGGAGAGAAGTCCTGCTTAGGAGATCTGCTTGCTTGTTGTCCTGCGAAGGGATGTAGCTCGCCTGCAGGACCAAGTTGTGGCGAGAGGCTAGGTCCCAATATCAGCAGGGTCGGTCTGCACAGCTGATAGGCCTTTGTTCCTCCGTGTTTGTTGAGGAACCACATAACAGTGGTATTGTCGGTCACTATCAGACGCACCCCTGGTACAAGAAGGGGGGTAAAGGTCTTTACAGCTAGGAAGACTGCAGTCATTTCCCGGACACTGATATGTTTGGCCTGTAGAGAAGGTGCCACTTTTCCTGAACCCTGTAGGATGCCAGTGTCACCCCCCCCCCCCAACCTGAATCTGAGGCATCTGTATGCATTGTTTGGGTGTGGGGAGTAGAAGTCCCGGGTTTAGTTGGACTTGACTTGCTGGATCCACCAGCTGATTTCTGTCTTTAGACAGGGAAGGAGGGGAATAACCTATTCTAAGTGATGTAGGTGTTGGGACCAAATGCTTTTGGGGTACCACTGTAGCTTGCGCATGTGCATTCTGGCCAGTGGTAGCATGGGAATGGTTGCTGCCATTAAGCCTAGGAGATGGAAGAAATTGCTGTCACCTTCTGGGACTGTAGGATTTCCTTGAAGTGGGAAGTCAGGGATAGAACTTCGTCCTGTGGGGAGAAAGGCCTTCATTTTTTTACGTTCTGATTCTGCAGCCTAGGAAAATCTTGCCCTGGTCTGGGTTAAAGGAGGGCTTTGGGAGGTTGATGGTGAACCCTAGATTTTGCAGAAGGTACATGGTGAAGTGCAGATGCCTTGAGAGGGTATCTTTTGACTCTGCTAGTATTAGGATGTCATCCAGATATGGGTAAATCTGGATTCCCTGAGTTCTGCAGAAGGCAATGGCAGGGCCTGGGCACTTTGTAAACACCTGGGGGGGGGGGGCAGTGGATAAACCAAAGGGCAAGGCAGTAAATTAGAAATGAGAGGAAGGCCTAGAGAAATGCAGGAATTTTCTGTGGGAAGTCCTGATGAGTATGTATAGGTAGGCTTCATTTAGGTCCAAGGTAGCCATAAAGACCTTGGCTGGAATAAGTGGCAGCAGAATGGGAAGTGACAGCATTTTGAAGGAGGGTACCTGAAGTTGGAGATTTAGAAAGGCGATATCTAAGATGCGTCTCCAGGGGCCATCCTTTTTGGGGACCAGGAAGAGACTGGAGTAGAATCCCTTTCCTTCCTGCCCTGAGGGGAATGGTGCCTAGCTTTAGCAGGTCTGTCAAAACTTGTGGCAGGATATGAATTTGTTTTTTTGGGGGAAATGGAATGCCTTTCCTGGGTGTTTTTTCTTTCCAGGATAGAAAGTACCCTTTTTGGATAATGGATAGGACCCATTGGTCTGTGGTGATGGTTTGCCAGAAGGGGAGACAGTGGGGAAGGTGTGCAGAAATGGGTAGGTGGGCAAGGCAGTCAGGCATTATTGGGACCTCCTCTGTCCTGAAAGGATTGCCTGGGCTGAGGAGGTGGTGCAGTAGGTCTGGACGTGGTAGGTCTTCTTGCTCCTCTTCTAGATATGGAAGATTAAGCAGCTGTCTGTGGAGGGTTACGCCTTACAAAAGTGGTTTTAGCAGGGTAGTTCCTGTAATATTTGGGAATGGGGGACACCAGCAGATGTTTGATGTCCTGGAATTCTTTACTTTTTTCCTGCAGATTGTTTTCCAAAAAGGAAATTGTGATCCAGGGGGGCATCCAAGATCTTGGACTTTAAGTCTTCTGGTAGATTCTGGAGTCTCAGCCAGGAATATCTCCAGAGGACAGAAGCAGATGCTGCAGAGTGGGCAGATACTTCTGCAGCATCGTGGCTGCATCTAATGGAGTGCCTGGCTACTTGCTAAGCCAAGGACAGTTTGGAGAAGTCAGCCTTAATGGGGCTGTCAGGAATAGAAGCTAGCATGGAGGAGGCTTGAGACACTAAGTCTAAAGCATACTTAATTCATGTGGGTCTGACAATTAATGGCTCTGAAGTGGCCAAAGTGAAGGGTGTGTATACCTTCTTTCCCATCCTATCCATCTATTTGCTATCTTTATCCATGGGAAGGAGGGAGACAGAAGGAAGCAGTCTAGACTGTTTATCTTCAGGGGTGGTGGCAATCACAGCTGGGTCTGCCAAGGGTGGTTTAACTAGGAATTTGTGCTCCTCTGGCACTTTATACAAGAAGTCAGGGTGCTTAGGGGCAGGTGGCTGTGAGTCTGGAGCCTTAGAAGCTGAATTAAAGGCATCCAAGTAAGCAGGTAGAACTGAAGAGACAGCCAAAGGGGAGGGGGATTTTACTTGAAGCAGCTCAAAAGTACCTCTTTTGGGTGTCAGTCATTTGTGAAGTATTGCATTTGAAGTAATCTATCATCTTGGTGATAGTCTCACCAAAGGCAATATCCTCAGGGGAAGAATCACCAAAGGCAATATCCTCAGGGGGAGAATCCCCTTCAACAGATTGCCTCTCCCCAGGGTATTATTCTCCTGATGAGGAATGTGGGATGTATATGAAATAGGAGTCCTCTGAGGAAGAAAAGGAAGACTCATGCTCTTCCTCCCTAACCTGAGAGGTCATGGGTGGGAGTAAGAGGCAGAATAGTGGAGGTTGAGGCTGGAGGCTTAAGGGCCATAAAGGCCTGCATAAGGGAGGAAGGAAGGCCTGCCAATCTGGTAGGGTTCTGCAGAGGAGGTGGTAAGCTTGATTTTCTGCTTCCTTTTGGCTAGGGTGAAGTTGGAACCAACCTGGAGTCAGGTTTTGAGGTCAACATTTCCAAAGTCTGGATCCCGGTCAGAGGTACCACAGAATCTGGTTCCCCCTTGACACTGATGGTAGCCGATGTCTGGGTAAGCTCAGAGGATGTGCTGGTCGTCAGCTGTGCAACAGCTTCCTCAAAGGACGTTGTAGAAGTCAACGGATCTGTCGGGTGCTCATCTCCTAGATAAGCAGTTGGCAGGGTGTCGGGTAGCAAAGCAGCAGGTGGGGAAGGCCTAGGAACGTCGGCCTTCTTGCACGGAGGTTCAGATGTGGCCTCCAATGCGGGATCCATTCTTAGAGCTAACTGTTTAAGGCGCTGGTTTTCTAGGTAGAGGTATAAAGCGGACAAACGGCTGCATAGGGTCTTCGGCACAAATGACTGATAAAGTGAGCAGGCAGAATGGTCATGCTCCCGGCCTAAGCAAAAAACACACCTATCATGGGCATCTTTATAGGGTATCTGGCACCCACATTGGCACTTTCCCTTTTTACCTGACATCAGCTAAAGGCTACAACAACCAAGCTTAAGCAATAACAATCAGCTAAACAAGAAAAAATAGAAACCCAACAGGTTACTTGGCTTTATTGATGCGACGTCTGACAAGGAGCAATGGTACAATGCGTAGATAATCTGCGGCTGAAAAGTCCGAGGATTGTGCGTGCAGATGTCACATTTAAGGCCCCTGGTTTATGGCCTTACTTCTGACGTCCCACACATGCTGCAACAGCTAAACCGAAGCTTTTGTATAGGAGCCGACGTACGAGTCACCCGAGGGCAGGAAATCCCACAACTAGAATACTGCAACATAGGAATAGGACATCTTGCTGTACATGTCGTGCTAAGAGGGGTGTGTTCATCTCACAAATCAATATAAAATGAAGCAAGCAGTAACATTTACAAAAAGGGATTTTTAAGTTGGACACCTTTGGCTTACTAATTATTTTTGCATACCAGTTTATATTTC
>NC_056738.1:201845141-201857641 GCF_019279795.1 Protopterus annectens
ATGTCCAGTTTATTGTGGTGACAAGGTTTAGGTCCCTAGAGCGTGTAGCTCGGAAGGATTGGGATTTCTTTAGGTGTAGCATGTCCAACAGCTCTGGGTTTGACATACCCCTATATGTTAGGCAGAGATCACCTCGGAGTAGGCGATATGCTACAGAGTAAAGCTGGAGTTTTTTTTGAGACGGTCAATGTAGGGTATTTGTTGGAGGCCAGTAATCCTCTGTGAAGTACTTATGTGGCCTTTCCAGCTGTTACAGATGTCTTGTGAGGTACATTCCAAACAGGGCGTTGTACTCTAGAATGGGTCTAATGAGTGTCGAGTAGAGGGGAACAATGACTTCTTTTGTCCTGGATGAAAACCCTTTTATAATGAGGTGTGCCACGTATAAGGACTTCCTGACTACTGTGGCGATGTGACTATCAAAGGAGAGACTACTGTCCACCTGGGTCCCAAGGTCTCTTATCACACAATTTGGTGTTAAGTAGATTGCTGCCTATCTGGTAGTTCATGGGTACAGAGTTTTTACCTAAGGGGAAGACACTGCACTTTTTGGCATTGAGCTTGAGGCCATGGATCTGACACCAGGCATCTGTCTCAGCGAGGCCCTTCTGTAGGATGTCCACATCATGTGGGGACTTGACTATGGCCCCTAGTTTGCAGTCATCTGCAAACTTCGTTAGCCAGAGGCCTTCTGTGTTAGCCTGTACTTCAGAGAAGTAGGTCCGAACCATGTGGTACTCCACTTGTCACTGCTTTGAGGTCAGATTACAGTGTGGGTTCTGTCAGCGAGCAAGTTGGCAATCCATCTTGTGACATAGGGATTTATACCTAGTTTAGTTATAATTCCAGAATGGTGGATGGTGTCGAAAGCCTTGGCGAGGTCAAGATAGGCTGTGTGAACCACCTTACCCTCATCTACGGCGATCTGGACAAAGTCTGAAATAATGGGGATACTATGGCCCAAAAACAGAGACAGATTTTAAATAAAAAATAGGGACAGATTTTAAATATTGCTCTTTTTTTTGAACTTAGAAAGTTGCTAGAATAACAGGATTTGTGTTTGCATGCATTTTCTGAAGGATATAAAGTCAAAACGCTTATACATGTCATTATTTAGTGATTTCAGTCCTGCATGATCTGCCAGAAAACCACAAACTGTACGAGAAACAGACCAAAACTAGGAGGCTAAATCTGGACAAGTGAGAGGTATGAAATCACACACACCCCTACACACCTACCTTCTCTCTGCTCTCACACAGCAACACACATACGCACCTTCACTTTCATACAACAAATGGCATCAGACAGTACAGTAGGAAGTTTATCCAGCCAGTTGCCCATGTTCTTCTGCAGCCAGTTGCCCATGTTCTTCTGCAGCACTCTCCAAGTGAATAAACAGGCACGTGTGTGCTGTATTGCTTTGACTAAAATGCCGTCAGTTTCGAAAATGGTGCTGAACACTTCTCCACTGACCAAGAAACCTACTCAGTACATGTACATACAAGTTGATGTTATTTACTTCTAATAATATATTCTGTTGCATGCTTTAGGTGATATGGACTACTAAGAAATGCAGACCTATCTGTTGAGGTCTTAAGATTATGCAATTTTCTTGCAGTTTCTTACTACAAATCACCAAGTCAAACAAAACTTGGAAAGCACTCTAATGCAAAACTTTGAAAACATCTGCAAGTCTTTACTAGATGAACTCGATGCTAGAGTAGATGCAGAAGGTGGGCATAAATTGGATATGGTGCCTGCAAATGAAGGCTGTATTTTTATTGTTCCCTTGCTCCCTCCATCAAGGCCCAATGTGTAAAGTTCTCCAAGACCTTCGTGTTCTAACATAAGGATACGGCAGTGGCATAGAAGCATGCAATGGGTTTTTCCCGGTAAGGGGTCACCACAACGGAACTCTGGTCCGCTAATGATTGGCAGTAGATTTTTTTTACGAAACGCCAAGATGCCAGCTCAATGCCCAACCTTCAAAGAAGGCACGCCCATTTACACATGCATGTCTTTCGAATGCTACCCAACAGCAGG
Source organism: Protopterus annectens (assembly GCF_019279795.1). NCBI lineage: Eukaryota > Metazoa > Chordata > Ceratodontiformes > Protopteridae > Protopterus > Protopterus annectens. The sequence goes on from NC_056738.1 coordinate 201,847,185, forward strand.
GAGGACATGCAGACTCCACACAGAAGACACTCCCAAGTCAAGCCGAGAATCGAACAGGAGAACCTCTTGCTATGAGGTATCAACGCTACCGCTGTACCAACTGTTGTAGTTTTGTATGCTCTTTAAAATGCAAATCCTTATGCAGTGATCACAAATAATCTTAAAGTCTTTGGTCAGTTTGGAATTGTCTACTTTTTTCTGATGGGTTTGTATAATGACGGGGTTATTTTAGCTTTGTGTGACGGTTTATTATCCTGCTTTCCTTATGTTTGTAGACTATATAATCAATTGACAAAATAATGTTTTGAAGTGCCCGGAGGAGGCAGACATGTTCTCAGTTGTCTGTTGATATGGCTATGGCAGAAATTTGAAGGCTGGTTGAAGAGGAGCCCAGTTAAAGTGGATAAGAGGGCATCTACTGTCGTTACATTGTGTAGATGTAATAAGCTTGTGACAAGTACTTTCAAGAGGTTCTCCGATTCGATCCTTGGCTGGGGTGCCTTCTGTGCAGAGTCTGCACGTCTTCCCCGTGGGTTTCCTCTGGGTGCTCCGGTTTCCTCCCACATCCCAAAGACGTGCTGTAGGTGGACTGGACACTACAAATTGGCTCTAGGCATGAGTGTGTGTGCGCCGAGCTGACAACTCGACACCATAAAACTCCACTGTCAATCACGAGCGGACAGGTGATCTGCTGTGGCAACCCCTAACCAGAAGGAAGAAGGGAGAAGGAGGAGGAGAAGGAGAACTTTGTTGTACTTGGAGTCTGCACTGCACAGATTGGCCAATGAGCATTAAAGGTGCTGTTTTCAAGAAGTTAGGGGTTTCAGAAAAAAAAAGTTTACTTTTCACAGCAAACTTTGTAAATACGATATAGGCAACACTGTATGTTGGGTTTGAATGTTAAAGACATTCCATCAATACTGTGGGATTTTTTGCAAATAACATTTTCTAGAAAGTTAGGACTATAAGAAATTCTAGCATTCACTGCAGTTGCCCTGCATGTTCATGTTGCATGTTTTTTCTATGACTAAGCAAAAATGTTCAGCTATATAGAAATGCCTACTTTGAGCAGGTTTGTTTAATATATTTTTGGTGTGCTGCAAGATTTTTGTAATGAGTTTGTGTGCGCCATAACATGAAAGAGATTGACAAAATCACCAGTAGACCAACATACAGTACATGACGCATACAGGTCATTGTGCTGTTCAATACACATACGTGTAAATAGAAACAACTTCTCAAAAGTTTTACATAGGTTCATAGGTAGGTACTAGGCTATGGCCCTAGGGCCTATATAAGCCTAGCCAAAATATGTACCCTGGCTTTCGCCACCCAAGAAAATTATAAACTGAACGTTTTACTGTACACATTAAGAAATGGATAGATTGGCCCAAACTCTGGACTGATGTGTGTGCTTTTTTTTTTTATTCCTGGGGAAATGCTATTCAGACGTGAAGAGACATATAAGGGAACAGTTTTAGTGGCACACCCGGCTGTGATTTTTTTGAGGTCTACTGTCATGCAAAGCTGACAAAATAGTTGAATCTACCAAAGCTAAGAAATGTAGGACTGTAGCCCACTGAAGGAGGGGAGGAGTAACTTGGCCAGGAAATGAAACTTGCAAAACTGCTCCTTGTGAAAAGTCTTTTACCTCAGTAATTTGTTGACACTTTTACAAGTTTCTTTCAGGAGAACGTGTAGTACATTAATAGGAACATTTGTAAAACTCAGCACATACCAGTCAATGACATATGAGCTGCAGACTCTCAAACTTGGCATTTTATTTCAGGTGGTCCATTCTAAGTGAATGGAAGTCTAGTCTGACAACAAATGGTAGGGCTATTTGTTCTCACAGTCTGTGCATTGAGACAGATTTAGCTTTCCAAAGGAATCACATTGTCTGCCCCCATGAGGACAGACAAGAGTAAAAAAATAAATAAAATTAGGAATGAGCACTTATTTTGCTGCAGGCAGATTTAGGAGATGCAGTAAATCATGGCAAGATAAAAAATATATGTTTTTTCATTGTTAGCCCGTAGTGGTCCTTTAAGTCTAATGCCACTGAACATCCAAAAGGAATCCGCCCGCAATACGCAATGGCAGAGGTCCCCTATGGAAAGCAGCACTCATTCATCTTTTCCAAGCTGAACTCTACAAGATGGCACCTTGCCCTGTTTATACACGAGCTGCAGGGAAACCTAGGAGTACCCATAGGCTCAGCCCATCCCACAAAGACTTATCCCCAACAGTTTATAACAAAACAAAGAAAACCAAAGCTCAAACCCACAAACGCCCACATCAGTACCCACTGACAAGCACATAACATGTAATGCATACAAGCCACTTCTTGCAGCCAAGGGTTTTGCTTCACAAACATTTAGAATATCAGCATCACATCAATATAAATGAGGACCAAAAGTTAAGCTTCTCTTGTCAAATATTTGCCACTCAACAAAAACATGCACAGTTTTGTAAAGGCATCCTAACACCCCCCCTTACTGCAATAACAAAAATAGATATTACCATATCGTAAAGTACACACACACAAAACCACTTATTCTAGCCAAAAACTAGAGATAGCTGTAGAGAGAACAGTTACCATTAGGTTCTCCTGATTTTAAGACGGTGAAACTTGCAGAAAGCCCCTCAAAGCTGACCACCTAAAACCAGCACCCAAAACTTAAAACTCCTCCCTCAAACAGGTTATCCAGAATTTTACTGGCTCAACTTTGGCAATTGCCTCCCACCGCCCCCAAAACAATTTAAGAACAACTGGCCATGGAAGATGCAACTGCCACTAGCACACATGTGCGCACACAGTGAAGCATTTCTTGTCAGAAGGCATTTGTAAGCAAATATGCAGCTTTCCTGCAAGAGACAGCAACATTGAAACTAGTTTGGGTGGGGTTGGAGGTGTATGTTACCCACCAAGATCAAACTGACCGGCTACCTATACCAGACTGAAAACACTGGCCCAAATGATTCACAGGCAGGAACAAATGGGCCACTGGGCTCTAGCCTAGCCCATGAGAACAACCTGTCATACCTTTAAAAACCCAGCCACTTTCCCTTAACCCTCCCCATATCCCTTTCTTTTACATTTTGTAAAAAATAATTCTCAACCACTTCAACATATTATACTTTTCTATATTTAATGCAAATGTACAGAAAACCCCAAGCTACTGACAATCCTGAACTCTTTGCAAGCAAACTTACCCCAACAGTAGACTATCAAATGATAACAGCTGCAGTACCACTGGCTATGAAAAGACAATGGTAGGAGCTACATACATAGTCCATACTTGAGCATTAAAAAAAAAGGGGGGGGGATGGAGGGAGAGAGTAATGTCTCAGTGATCTTTTGCACTGGGGATGGAGTGGATAGAAAGGGCAATGCAGCACTGACCTTTTGAACAGCTATGATAAGTTTGTGCAACTGCACTATGCCCATCATGGTAATCACTGCTGCGGTTGTCTCAGCTATAGGTTCATAGGTGGTTACTAGGCTTAACCATATTACCAGAGTTGCCCCAATTGTCAATAGTTAGGTAAGCGAAGTTCACAGGTACGATTTAACAGAAGAAAGTTTGCATTCGGTGTCAAAATATGATTTGGAGGAGTGCTGCTTGCATTTGTTACCAACAGACCTGACAGAGCTTCCCCATCCACAATACTTACAGACTTACTTACATTTCAATACCGTTGCACAGTTGAAATAATGTAATTGGTAACAACAAAATGAGGCACCGAGGGTTAGCAAACGGAAGTAGACCATAAACAATGTGAAACATGAGATGTCACTGTAGTTTCTTAACAGTTAAACATAATATTAAATATAATGCATCTTTTGGCAGGTATTTGTCTAAATAGATCACTCAACTTGAGAAACCTCAGAGTTTCATAGCTAAAAAGATCGGTTGCCCCAAAAGTATCAGGCATGACAGTCGTCCCTCTCTTTACTTGGTCTTCTCCTTCCAAGATAAAGATCCAACCCTCTTTAACCTTCTACTCTTTCAAAAAACAAATGGTATTTCACATACCATTAAAAAGAACTAATCCATCAATAGACAAGACACGTTGGCATGATAGACTCAAATCTGAACAAATCCCTTACCTCTGGAACAAACTTCCACTACATGTCAAGCAGGGAAGAATCCTTGCCACGTTCAAGGTAAACCTAGATAATTCTCCCCCAGACTATACGGTCTTGCCCTCCTTGAGACTTGGAAGGAACTTCTGAATGGGTTAATGGCTAGACTTATAATGGTCTGCCAACTGTCTGCCTAGTACTTGCCAATGAACAGCACAATTTAAATACTGATGCGACACTAATCTTACTACCTCACAAATAATTCATCTCCACTCCCCCACTCACTACATCAACTCAAACAATTCACTGCCCAACATCCAACCCTATATAGCTGACCAACATTCACTCCTCTCCCTGGAGGCTTTGTACATAGGCATGTATATTTAGTTTTGCATTGATTATGCTTTACTAGAGGACTTTAGGATCTCATAGCTGCACTCTGAGAAGCCATCACTGCCCTACATTCTATTTCTTGTTTCGTCTTGTCAAGTTCCTGTGTGGACTTTTGGAAAGTTCCTGTGTTGCCCATTTCCTTTCTTGGATAAAATGAGGCTTCTTTGTTCACCAGTGGGAGTGGGCAGCTTGGAGCAGCCTATCTATCCCTGGAGGAGTGTTCCCAGCACAAGAATCTGGTAGTCTATTGGCCGTTTTGGGCCAGTTTCTGGCTCTTTCAAGTCCCCCTGTATAAAACCCACTTTGGCACGGTTTTTGTGTTTGTTACTACTCAGCCAAGCTCCTCGTGGTCCTGCAGAGTGGTGCTAGCAGCAGAGAGGCAAAAAGAGCAACTGCTTACCTGATAACGTGTTTTTTTCCTGCTACTACCTGCACGACTGACCGATCTAGCTGAAAAGCAAGTATTTCTACACATTTACCTGTTTTGAACTGTTTAAAGCTGTTTTTCCACCTGCACTTTTAAAGATTGTCCTGTTTGTTGCATTTACCTGTTGAGGCTACACACTCAAGTGCGCTAGCCTGTGTTACATATTTATTGCATTTTTCTGCTGTTTGCTTACAAAAAAAGAAACTATCCTTGTTTCCCGCCTTTCCTGACCTAGAGTAGTCCAAATACAGGCTTTGCTGTACTCTGGACTTTTGGAAAGTTCCTGTGTTGCCTATTTCCTTTCTTGGATAAAAGGAGGCTTCTTTGTTCACCAGTGGGAGTGGGGAGCTTAAAGCAGCCTATCTATCCCTGGAGGAGTGTTCCCTGCACAAGAATCTGGTAGTCTATTGTCCGTTTTGGGCCAATTTCTAGCTCAAGTCCCCCTGTATAAAACTCGCTTTAGCACAGCTTTGCTCGATTTTGCGCCGCTTAATTGGGTTTAAACCATTCTTGGCTCCACAAAGTCTGCTCTTCACTTTTTCCCTTAGAACTGCTCTAGCTCTCAAAATAAAGCACCCTATTCCTAATCTAAAGCCTGGCACTTGCTCACTAAAGCAATTATATAAGTCAGCGCAAAAAATTGAAAGCACTACATCCTCACAACCCCCCCCCCCCCCCCGAGTACCTTGTTCCCCATTGGCCCTTTTTCAATTATAAAGGAGTTCCCTATACTATTCTAGCATGTCCAAAGGTCAGTTGCCAATCTCCTCTCCAGTCCAGCTGGTGAATCTGGGAATCCTGAAGCAATGTTACAACTGCCTCATGTACACAGACAACCCTCTCCTCCTTCCAACAAATGTGAGAGATGCAACCATATAGCCAAACTGGAGGCTAAGCTCGCTCAACTCCGTACTGGCGTAACCAGTCAGGAGGAGAAGGTAACCACACACACACTACAATTCCAGTCTCATATAGACTTACCACCACAACAAACCAAACACAAACACACAAAAACATACTCGGAGGCTCTAAATAAAAATCTGCCTAAGCAGCAGAGACCTCCAAAGCAGACATCCAAGCAACCTCTACCTAAAAACAAAACATGTGCAACACATAGTTCACAAAGCCAGTGTGCCGAACAGTCACAGCCCTTAAGGCTAAACAACACACCTGATACACTTGTAATAGGTGATTCTATAGTCAGGCACACTGACTTCCCGCTCACCAGGCTGAACAAGGAGAAGGTCACTGTGAGCTGCCTGTCGGGAGCTAGGATCCGCCACATAACACAAGCACTCAGGTCACTCCCAAGGCAAGTACAAATATGACTCCGTCATTGTCCATGCTGGTGTGAATGACCTGAGACATACCTCCCTGCACTACATGAAAAGAGACAGAGGAGCTCTCTGAGCATGTAGCCCAGGCCGGTATGACCCTGACCTTGAGTAGCATCCTACCCTCACTAAGGATGATGCCACAATATGAAGACAAGATGATCAATTTCAACAACTGGCTTAAGTATTGGTGTCATTCAAAGGGGATCCAATGCCTGTCAGCCTGGGATTACATTCTCGACAAGCCACGTTGCTTCACTAGGGACGGCTTGCACCTGTCACCCCTGGGCTTTTGGATATTGGCAAAGGCTCTTGCCACCCCCATAGTGCCTTTTTTAGGCAAAGCTCAAAAGACAAACCCACCTCCATAGGTATCACAAGGGAAAAGAAACCAAGGGTAATGCTACTCAACGCCAGAAGTCTAAACCTCAAGATGCATGCACTCAAAACTCTCCTCGGCATGGAGAACATCGATATCTGTGCAGTCACAGAAATCTGGTTCAAGTCTCCCGAGAACATCCCAGCACTACCAGGTTATACCTCATACCATACTTTTCGGCCCCATAACTCTGACTGAACCACAAAAGGAGGGGGAGTATCAATATTCGTCAAAGATACCCACACCTCCAGGTTGGTGGCACAGCACGAAGCATCGGAAACTATCCATGTGCAACTAACAGTGGGTAAAACTGCCTTCCAGTTTATAGCCTGCTACAGACCACCCTCCCAAACCCAGGAACCCCACTCGACCTTCCTGAGAACACTGGAAAATATGAAGGTCGCCCCAAACACCATTATATTGGGTGACTTCAACTACCCAAACATAGACTGGGAGCATTACTCTAGCTCCAACACCCTAGCCCAAAGGTTCCTAGAATTTATAAACTCAAATGCTATGGAACAACTTGTCACCACTCCCACAAGAGGGGAAAACATACTGGACCTGATCACCAACATGGGGACTCTATGCTCCAGACCAGAAGTGTATCCCTCACTGGTAAGATAAGACCATAAATTAATCTCACTGGATATCCACACCCCCTGCCCAGAAAACCACAGTGAAAAACTTCTCTAAAGCAAACTTCACACTCCTCAAAACTGAGGTGGAATCCTTCAAAGCCCCCGGGCCTGTGGAAAATACGGCACAGACTGCAGAATCCTTTATAAAACGCATTCTATGAACACTTTCAGGAATGCATGGATCATGCAATCCCAAATAAAACCAAGACCCAATCCCCCAAAGGCAGGCGTCCTGTCTGGTGGACCCCAGCCATAAACAAATTGTACAATAGAAGGAGGAAGCTACTGCATGACAGAGCAAAATCCCTAAAAGGGAAGGCATCTCTGATCAGTATTAGCAAAAAACTAAAGGCACTCATAAAATCATTTAAGGCCAGCTTAGAGAAAAATTGCACAAGACACTAAAGATAATCACAAGGCTTTCTTTAGTTATGTTAGGAACCTGGGTGGAAACTCCCAGATATGCTCAGAGTTAGTCCAAAATGACAAAAAATACACTGAACCCACAGACATTGCGCTGAACCTGTCAGCCAGGATGTTGGCAAACTTCTCCCCCCCAAAAAGAGCAATTATCCATCCCAGCAGAGTGCTGCCCCCCTGACATCTCAGATGCTCAGGTAAGAGCCGCCCTCTCCAAAGCAAAAACACAGCATCAATGGGACCAGACAGTGTCCCAGGCTGCGTCCTACATGAACTCCAAGAAGAGCTGAACCCCAACATAAAGCTACTGTTCAATCTCAGCCTTACTACAGGATATGTACCCAAAGAATGGCGTACAGCAACAGTGGTCCCTCTCCACAAAGGTGGTGCCTCAGCGGATCCTGGAAACTATCACCCAATAAGCCTGACTAGCTTGGTCTGCAAAGCTATGGAGAGGATCATCATGGAACTCAATTGGGGACCTTACAGATACTGGATCCTACCCAGTTCGGCTTTGTTAAGGGCAGATCATGCCTCTTAAACCTGGTTGATTTCTTTGAAACAGTCACCAAGGCCATTGACGAGGGGAAGGTGGTCCACACAGCCTACCTGGACCTCGTAAAAGCCTTAGATACAATACCCCACTTGGGCATCATAGATAAGCTATCCAGCTTAAATATAAACCCCTATGTCACTAGATGGGTTGCAAACTGGCTCAAGGACAGAACCCACATGGTCAGAATTGCTGGAGCCATGTCAGACTCCAAACCAGTTGCAAGTGGCGTCCCACAAGGCTCAGTCCTGGGACCTCTCTTGTTCGACATATATTTCTCAGAGGTACAGGCCAACACGGGAGGACTGTGGCTGACCAAGTTCGCAGACTACTGCAAACTGGGTGCCATAATCGACTCTCCAGCTGACACAAGCATCCTCCAAAAGGGTCTCATAGAAACAGATAACTGGTGCCAGAGCCCCGGCCTCAAGCTAAATGCCAAAAAATGTATAGTTATCCCCTTTGGCAAAAACAAAGTGCCCACAAATTACCACATAGGTGGTAATCCATTAAGTACGGAAGAAGTAATTAGGGACCTGTGGACCCAAGTTGATAGCAATCTCTCATTTGACAATCACGTGGCCAAAGTGGTTAGAAAAACCTTCTATATACCCCACCTAATCATGAAGGGATTCACATCTAGATCAAGGGAGGTCATTGTGCCTCTTTACTCATCCCTCATCAGGCCCATAATTTAATACATTGCCCCTTTTGGGTTTTGGGATGTACCTTACCAGACACCTGCAGCAACTGGAAAGACCCCAAAAGTACCTCGCCAAGAGGATCAAAGGGCTCAAACAGATGCCATATGCTGCCCGGTTAAAGAAACTCCAGCTCTACTCGGTTGCATACTGCCTGCTTAGAGGCGATCTGTGCCTGACATATAAAGCCATGACCAACCCAGAATTAATGGACATGCTGCACCTCAGAAAATCCAAATCCCAGCGAGCTACGCACTCAAGGGACTTGAGCCTCAGCACTGAAATAAATAGGACATGCTGGAAGGACAGATTCATAACCCAGAGGCTCCCTTCACTCTGGAATAGAATCTCAGTCCAAGTTAGACAGAGTCCCTCACTGACTCTCCAAAAGAAATCTTGATGAGTGGATGGGAGATCGTAGGTTTACCCCGGGTATCACTTCTGTATCACTGCTAAACCGAGGCACAGTAAACTAACCTCGAAAAAGGGCATAGTAAAACATTTAAAATGGGTATCACTGCTAAACAAAGGCACAGTAAACTAACCTCGAAAAAGGGCATAGCAAAACATTTAAAATGGGTATCACTTCTGTATCACTGCTAAACAGAGGCACAGTAAACTAACCTTGAAAAAGGGCATTAAAATGGGTGGCGAAAGCCAAACACACTCTGGCTAGGCTTACAAATGCCCTAGGACAGATAGCCTAGTATGAACCTATGAACCTATAAACATTTCTACTGCAGCTCTATCCTGTGGATAAAATGGGTCCATTCCAGACCAGTCCACTGCCCTGATCAACAAACTTAAATAAAATTAAATTAAAAATTTCCCAAGATGGAAGACAGAATTACTTGCTGCCATTACCCATGAAGCACTTAGAAAAGGTAAAGCTTGGACAAAATAGTGAATGTTCAGGCATCCCACTTTATATTCAGAAAACTGATGGCCCTATGGGCTTAATCAGTCTGTTGCCTGTTTAAAATCAAGAAGATTAATCATGTTGCAGTTTTGTTACAAGTACCACCCTGGTGTGAAGTGCAAACTGACAAGTTGCACATTGCTGCCAATGAACCACTTAAATATACTGATGAAGAGTGGCTGCCATGAAGTACAGGCATCCTAAGAAAATAACTGTGTCAGACGACAGAAAGAACATTAGTACGCACAGAGCAGTCACAGATGGAACCACCCCCACTACAGGACAAAAAAAAATACAGTTTTCAAAGCAAGCAGCTGTTTGCATTCATCTTAAGCAACCTTTAGAAACAAAGGGTGGCCTGAATGGCGAAGCAAGCTGCACTAATAGAATCCTGTAATCCCTTCCCCAGGTCTTTTAAAATCGACACACATTCTTCTGTCCGACTGGGGAGACTGCTTTCATTTGCACTGACTGCTCTCTCTCTCTCTTTCTCTCTCTGGAGGCATCACCTGACTCAGCATTACTGAAAACTTTGCTGTCACTAAAAACACTTCTTGGTACACTCGTGGCACACACTCTTGATACAGCACAGCACAGTTC